>NW_027141529.1:600000-828361 GCF_036365525.1 Heterodontus francisci
ATTTGAATACAGTATTGTAAGTAAATCTGGCATAAAAAGCTAGTCTCAGTAATGGTGACCATTAAGCTACCCGATGTTCATAAAATCCCTTCTGGTTCTCTAATGCCCTTTAGGAAAGGAAATCTGCCATCCTTCCCCTGTCTGGCCTACATGTGGCTCCAGACCCACAGCACCCACTTTTAACTGCCTTCTGAAGTGGCCTAGCAAGCCACTCAGGTTGTCAAGGGAAATTAGGGATGGGCACAAAATGCTGGCCTTGCCAGTGATGTCCACATCCTGTGAAAGAATTTTTTAAAAAATTCTCAAAGGCTAGTAGGACGTTCGAGGTGGACAAAGATCTGATTTGGTGATTTCAGAATCTCATTGGGGATATTGCATCTAAGGCAAGGCCAGGCTGCACCTCACCTGGGAGTGTTTGAGTGTAGAGAGCTTCACTCCATCCTACCCAAGCTGTGAGTAAATTACAAGAGTGTTGAATGGGATACCACTAATCACATCCTGCCAATTAAAGTCCCTGCCCATTATTATAGTTTTCTCACCATATCAGTAATTTCAATTGCTGAAAATAGAGACATGTCGAAGCTTTTTGTCTTGCACTCATCAGGACTTTCTTTTTGGGCCTCCTTATCTCGAGAGACAATGGATACGCGCCTGGAGGTGGTCAGTGGTTTGTGAAGCAGCGCCTGGAGTGGCTATAAAGGCCAATTCTGGAGTGACAGGCTCTTCCACAGGTGCTGCAGAGAAATTTGTTTGTTGGGGCTGTTGCACAGTTGGCTCTCCCCTTGCGCCTCTGTCTTTTTTCCTGCCAACTACTAAGTCTCTTCGACTCACCACAATTTAGCCCTGTCAATACACAAGAATAACCAATGTAAGGGGAAAAAACAACTTATACTGCATGAGAAGAGAGTGCTGATTGGTTGGCAAGTGGTCAAGCTTGCCTGGTTTAAATTTCAAACAAAGCTTGGCAGTTAACTGTCAGTCAATATAAACTGGTGCATTCTCCATGGCAACGCCTCTACCAATCAGAGTTCACTTGCCAACCAATCCGCACTCTCTTATGTGGTAAAAGTTGTTTTCCCTTACATTGGTTACTCTTGCGTATTGTCCTGATGAGTGCAAGACAAAAAGCTTTGACAAAATGTCTCTATTTTCAGCAGTTCTCAAGTTCTGTACTACCCAACGACAATTTCAATTCCATAAGCTTCAACTTTAGCCAGCAGCCTCGTATGAGGGACTTCATCAGATGTCTTTTTGAAGTCTGTATAAACAGCATGCACAGGCATGCCTCTGTCCACTACTTTTGTCATCTCTTCAAAAAAATTCAATCAGATTCGTCAGGCATGACCTATACTTCACTAGCATCTGTTGGAGAAGGAAATCTGCCGTCCTTACCTGGTCAGGCCTACATGTGACTCCAGACACAGCAATATGATTGATTCTTAACTGTCCTGAAATGGCCTAGCAAGCTACTCAGTTGTCAAGGGCAATTAGGGATGGGCAGCAAATGCTGGCCTTGCCAGTGACACCCACATCACATGAAAGAAGGAAAGAAAGGTGTTCAGTCCTTAACTATAGATTCTAGTAATTTCTTGACACCAGATGTGTTAGGCTAACTGGTCTATAATCCCCTGGTTTCCCTTTCTCACTTTTGTTTTAAATAGAGTGACATGCATAATTTTCCAATCTAAAGGAATGGTTCCCGAACTGAAAGAACTTTGGAAGGTTATAGTTAAGGCATCTGCAATGTTCTCACCTACTCTTAAAACTGTAGGATGGAAACTATCTGGTCTTGAGGCTTTGTCAATCTGTGCTGGAGTTGTTCTCCACATGGTGCCAAACTCAAATGGTTAATTAGTCACTCCTTTTCTTCCTCTTGTTCTATTGCTCCCAAGGTAGATTGCAGCAGATATCTTCTGTTAGATTTTTCTCCCTTTGCATTCATTGGGAATGCTGATAGTAGATGGACCATCCCTTTAATTGAAGCTGCAGTTGGAATTGGAAGCATGTGCTCAGATTGCTAGGTAACAGGATGCTGTTAGCACCCAATTCATCAAATGTGATTTCAAGAGAATTTGACCACATTCAAGCAAACTATTCTAACCTTGTTACAAATGTAAGGGCGCTTTTGGAATGTTCTGGACAGCTGACATCCAAAGGACATTGAAGCAATGGGTGGGTCTTGAAAAGATCAATAAATATTTGCATTTATGTTCAGAGAGACTAATAAAGCTGCATTCCTATTTACTGGACAAAAAGGAGATAAAGATTGGGTCTTTTGCAACATCTCTGCCTTTCAGAATTTAAATGAGGACAGGATATTTGACTTTGACTGAGAGCACAGAACTAAGTACTGTTTATGTTTGCTGAGCTTCCAGTGCCACAGATTTTTTTAAATTTCCCCTTCCCAATCCAATAATGGATGTGTGGGCACAGATTCCTGGCAAAATTGACTGATTAAACTAGCACCTTCAACATGCTGGATGCACATTTGGTTGAAAATATGACTGGATATTTTAATAGGGAAAGAAATTGAATTGAAATGAACTAGTAAAATATAATTTCTGATGCTGGGATCAGGGAGACAGTATTCTTTGGTTGGTAACAGACCAGAATTCAGTGAGTGCTCTGGGGGTTCTACTTGATCTTTTAAGAGCAATGGAGTATTTCTTCTGTGTCTTCCTTCAGTCGATTAGATGGAGGGGTGGATTGTACATTGTGTGTGGAAGGATTGGCCATGATGGGGCCGAATGGCCTTTTCTCTTTTTTTTTTTTTCCTACTGTCATAACTCCTAACCTAAATTATGAAGTGTTAATGTTGACTTATCTCTAAATTTGAATAACTTTTCTTCATTGTTTGCTAGCATCTGTATAACGTCGAGTCTGATATTGAAGAATCTGACCTGGACTCTCTGGATGGTACCTCCACTGGAGCAACATCTGATGAGTGGGAAGATGACAGTGATAGTTGGGAAACAGATGATGGTGTGACTGAGGATGAGATTGTAAAGGGAAGTGAGGCACTTGAAGTTGGAATAGAGGTAGCAGCACAATTGGAAGAGAGTAAAATTGAAGCAGAGCAGGCTCAGGCAGCTGGAGCAGCTTCAAGTAGCACAAGTCTTGAGAAAGTTGCAAAGGATGGATCTCCCAAAGGTTTCCATGAGATAAAAGAAGCCATTAAGATTTTAGAAAGTCTAAAGAATATGACAGTGGAACAACTGTTGACTGGTTCTGCTACCTCACCAACAGTAGAGCCAGAAAAGCAAACCAAGGATAAGAAATTCAGAGATGATATCAAGAAACTGCAAGAAACTCTCCAGAAGACACTAGATAATGTGGCCATAGTCGAGGAAGAGAAGATGGAGGCTGTTGTGGAAACGGAGAGCAAAGAAGAAAAGCTGGAGGTGCAGACTCCCGTCAAGTCAGAGTGGTCCAGTGATACACCTGTACTTTGCCAACAGCGCAGCAAACCTGGTGTGACTTTCACTAGTGCAAAAGGCGAAGTCTTCTCTGTACTTGAGTCAGTGCCTGGTAAGATTCAAAATCCATGCAAAAGCTGTACCTGCGGTTTTTTTTGCCCTCACTAAACACATGACAATTTGTAAAGCAGAAAGTCCGGCTAGTACCTTTGACAATACTAGCTTATCATAGTGGGAGCATCAGTTGTGCCTGTGCTGGGCTGCATAATTAAGGATAGCTGCTGCTTTCAGGACTGGACCTTGGCTAGTCTTCTGGGCTAACCTCCCATCCTTGCCTCCTCAACACAACAGGGTAGGAGGGAGAGTTCCATTTGCATTTAAGTAATAAAATGAGTTTTGTCCTTGAGGGTGGTGCAGTATACGTTCACGAGAACAAAACTGGGGGTTAAAGTGTTAAATTGAGCACAGGTTGCATAAACTTAATTTGTATTCTGTTGAATTCAGAGGATTGAGAGATGATCTGATCAAGGTGTTTAATATGTTAAAAAAGGAATTGATGGGGTAAATAAAGAGAAATTATTTCCTTTAGTGGGAGTCTAGAACAAGGAGGCATAACCTTAAAATTAAAGCCAGGCTGTTCAAGGGTAATTTCAGGAAGGAATTTTTGATAGAGTAGAGGAAATCTTTAAAACTTTCCCCCTCAAAAAAACAAAAGCTGTGAATGCTGTGGGTTAATTGGAGCTTTCAAGACTGAGGTCAGTAGATTTTTGTTAGGGTATGGAGCAAAGGCGGGTAAAATGGAGTTGAGACACATCAGCCAGGATCTGATTGAATAGTGAAACAAGTGGAGGGATAGGAAGGGAAGCAGTGGAGACTGAATGGCCTCCGGTTCCTGTTTCTTTGGACAGTGGCAGTACATTCACCATTTTGTGGTGAGCTTTGCTGCAGATTATGAAGAAAATATATTGGGAGTCTGCTAACTAAATCAGTAGCATTTTTGCCATGTGGTGCTCTGAAGCTCCTTGTGATGTTTTTCTATGCTAATGATTAATAAATGAGCTTGAATCGCAAATAAAATCCTCGGATTCCGTATGATGCAGAAAGTAAATTTTGCGTGTCTGCTATTCTGTCCTTTCATTTACAGAGAGCCATGCATTCAAAAAAATGGAATTTCAGCCAGCAGATTCAAAGAAATTTTTCAGCACAGTGAGGAAAGAGATGGCACTACTTGCTACAGCACTTCCCGATGGCATCATGGTTAAAACCTTCGAGGACAGAATGGCAAGTCTGAGCCAGGCACCCAGTGGGGGTTTCAGTATTGTGTGAAAATAGCTATCTCAACCTTAATGCATTAAATGGCCACCTTGGCTTTGTTAACATTGATGGAAGTGTATGTAAGGGGGTGGTGGGTGGTTGGCAGTGAAAGAGGGAGAACCTATTTATTGCATTTTCCCCACATTTGTTCCAATGCATATAAATTCATGGGGAGTTATCTGGTGAATGTCAAGCTAGTAACTTCTTTTCTTTCCATAGGATCTGTTCTCAGCACTAATCAAAGGTCCAACACGCACTCCTTATGATGATGGGCTGTTTCTCTTTGATATTCAACTTCCCAATGTTTATCCTGCTGTGCCACCGCTTTTTCGTTATATCTCTCAGTGCAGTGGTCGCCTCAACCCTAACCTGTATGATAATGGCAAAGTGTGCGTGAGTCTGCTTGGCACGTGGATTGGAAAGGTATGCATCTGTTGATGAGACAGCTATTTGTTATCAATATTCAATATGTTTTTACTGGAGAACGCTCAGAGTAGATATCGTGGAAAGGTCCCAGTTGACGATGAGTATTCTGGTTCCATGCACTGTGGAGAGACTGGAGAAGCTAGGATTGTTCTCAGCCGAGAAGCCTGAAGGGAGATTTAATGGAGATATGCAAAATCATGAAGGGTTTGAGTAAATTAGGAGAAACTGTTTCTATTGGGAGGAGGGTCAGTAACCAGAAAATGCATTGAAAGTCATTGGCAAAAAGCCAGAGGGTAGATGAGATTTTTTTAAAATATACTTTTGAGTTGTTGTGATCTGGATTCAGTAGTAACTTTAAAAAGGGAATTGGATAAATACTTGAAGGGGAAATAATTTACAGGGCTATGCTGTAAAAGCAGGGGAGTTGCACATTTTCACTTGCCCTGCTAAGGCTTTGTGATACAGGTTCTGACACTACAAAAAAACAGTAAACTCCTGGTATATAGTATATCTGACCATCTAAAACAAGAAAATATGAGCATATGAATTAGGAGTAGAAGTAGGCCATTTGGCAGCTCGAGTCTGCGCCACCATTCAATTAGATCATGGCTGATCTGTTTGTGTTTCGAATTCCACACTCTCATCTACCCCTGATAATCTTTGATTCCCTTGTCTAACAAGAATCTAGCTACTTCTGCCTTAAAAATATTCAATGACCTCGCCGTCTCCACCTTCTGAGGCAGAGTGTTCCAAAGTTGCACAACCCTGAGAAAAGATATCTCCTCATGTGTGTCCTAAAAGGGTGACCCCTAGTTCTGGTCTCGCCCACAAGAGGAAACATCCTTTCCACATCCACCTTGTCAAAACTGTTCATGATCTTATAGATTTCAATCAAGTCTCCCCTCACTCTTCTAAACTCCAGTGAAAACAAGCCCAGTCTGTCCAGCCTTTCCTCATTCCAGGTATCAATCTAGTAAACCTCCTCTCAACCACCTCCAACGCATTTACATCCTTCCTTAAATAAGGAGACCAAAACTGCACACAGTATTAGAAATGTAGTCTCACTGTATAACTGAAACATAAAATCCTTACTCTTATTTTCAGTTCCTCTCATAATAAAGGATAGCATTCCATTAGCATTCTTTATTACTTACTTTACCTTCATACAAACATTTTGTGACTCATGCACTAAAACACCTAGATCCCTCTGCATCTCTGAGTTCTGCAGTCATTCTCCGTTTAATACTCTGCTTTTTTATTCTTCCTGCCAAAGTGAACAACTTCACATTTTCCCACATTATACTCCATCTGCCAGATTTTTGTCCACTTACTCAACCTATCTATATTGGTCTGCACCCTCCTTATGTCCTCTTCACAACATACTTTCCTACCTATCTTTGTGTCATCTGCAAATTTAGCTACCATGCCATCACTCCCCTCATCTAAGTTATTGATATAAATTGTAAAAAGTTGAGGCCCCTGCATAGACCCCTGTGGGACTCCACTTATCACATGCTGCATACTCTGTTCTCTGCCAGCCAGCCAATCTTCTACCCATGCTAATATGTTATCCCCTACACCATGAGCTCCTGCTTTACGCAATAACCTTTTATGTGGCACTTTGTCAAATGTCTTCTGGAAATCCAAGTACAGTAGGTCAACAAGCTCCCCTTTATCCACAGCGTATGTTACTCCTTCAAAGAACTCCAATAAATTAGTTAATCATGATTTCCCTTTCACAAAACCATGCTGGCTATTCCCATTTACCTTGAGTTTTTCTAAGTGCCCAGCCTTAACCTCCTTAATAATTGATTCTAACGCCTTCCCCACAACAGACATCGAGCTAACTGGCCCATAGTTACCAGTTTTCTGCCCGCCCCCTGGCTCCACCCATCCCCCCTTCTTGAATAGAGGGATTATATTTGCTGCTTTCCAGTCTGATGGAACCTTTCCTGAATCTAGCGAATTTTGAAAAATTAACGGCAACGCATCTATATCATTAGCCACCTCTTTTAAGACCCTAGGATGAAGTCAGGACCCGGGGACCTGTCGGCCTGCATCATCTTCAGTTTGTCCAGTTAAGATTTTTGGTAAAGAGCATGTGTCAACTTAAATTTTATCTCTAAGGATACTCTAACTGGTATTGCAAAGAAGCAGATTGCTATAAGCACTAATTGATCTCCGATCAGGCAAAACTTATCCTCCTGTAATTGTCTTTGCTTGTCCCCACTTTCTAGAATAATGGAATAGTACAGCATAATAGACCCTGGTGGATCTATTTCCTGGTGGTTTTTTATCCATTCTAATCTCACTCTCTGTTCCCCATAACCTTAATTTTTTTCAACCAGCTGCCTAATTCCCTTAAAAGGTTATAGACTATACTTCAGCAATGACTTGTGGCAGATTCTACCTACCATTGGTGCCAGGAAGCTTTGTCAATTTTAATTCCATTTGTGATTATTGCTTTTTGTCATCTGACCACTTGGTGAAAGTAGCCCATCGCTGTTTACCTTGTAACAGTCATAATCTTCTAATACCTTTATCAGGTCACCCCTTGATCATAAAGATGCATGGAAATTTACAGCACAGAAGGAAGCCATTTGGCCCATCATGCCCATGTCGACTGAGAAAGGGCTTTTCAGCCTCATCCTGCTTTCCAACTCTTGGTCCGTAGCCCTGTAGTTATGGCACTTCAAGTGCATAGCCTTTATTTTTAAAAAACATGATGGTTTCTGCTTCTGCCTCCCTTTTCAGGCAGTGCCAGACCCCCACCAATTCAGTGAGATCACCTCTCGTCTAAACTCCAGAGAGTATAGACCCAATTTACTCAGTCTCTCATCATAGGACAACCCTCTTATCCCAGGAACCAATCTAGTAAAACTTGGCTGTACTGCCTCCCATGCAAGTATATCCTTCCTGTAAATGTGGAGACCAAAACTGTGCATAATACTCCAGGTGTGCTTGCACCAAAGCCCTGTACAATTGTAGAAAGATTTATTTATTCTTGTGCTCCAATCCTTTTGCAATAAAGGCCAACATGCCATTTTCCTTCCTAATTTCTTGCTGTATCTACATGCTAACTTTGTGTTCCTTGTACAAGTACTCCTAAGTCCTTCCGAACATCAACATTTAGAAGTTCCACTCCTTTTTTTTAAAAAAAAATTCTGCTTTTCTATTAATACTTCTCCTCATTATACTCCATCTGCCACCTTGTTGTCCATTCACTGAGCTTGTCGAAATCTCTTTGCAGCCTCTTTGTGTCCTCCTCACAGCTTACATTCCCATCTAACTTTGTTTCGTAGGCAAACTTAGATACACTACTCTATCTCTTTGTCCATCATTAACACAGATTGTAAATAGTTGAGGCCCCAGCGCTGATCCTTGTGGCACTCGTCTAGTCACAGCCTGCCAATTTGAAAATGCCCCATTTATCTCTACTCTCTGCTTCCTTTCTGTTGTTCAGTCCTCTATCCAAGCTAATATCCCTAACTCTATGAGCCCTTATCTTGTCTGTTAACCTTTCGAATGGCACCTTATCGAATGCCTTTTGGAAATCCAAGTATACCAAATCTACTGGTTCCCTTTTATCTAGTTACATTCTCAAAAAAACGAATACATTTGTCAAACACCATTCCCCTTTCGTAAATCCATTTTGACTTTGTCTGATCAAACTATGATTTTCTAAGTGCATTTTCCCTGACGACTGATGTCAGGCTAACTGGCCTGTGGCTCCCTCCATGTCCCCTCCCTCCTTTCTTGAAAAGCAGTGTTACATTTGCTAACTTCCAATCTGCTGAGACCGTTCTAGAATCTAGGAAATTTTGGAAAATCATAATCAGTGCATCCACTATCTCTGCAGCTACCTCTTTAAGAATCCGAGGATGTAGGCCATCAGGTCCTGGGGATTTCAGATTTTCGGCTCCTTAAGTTTCTCCGATACTTTTTCTCTGCTCATATTAATTTCCTTAAGTTCATCACTCTTATTAACCCCTTGGTTACCCTCTTTCTGGTATGTAATTTGTGTCTTCGACTATGAAGACAGACACAAAATACTTGTTCAATGTCTGTCGTTTCTTCATTCCCCATGATAATTTCTCCTGTCTCTGGCTCTGAAGGACCAATGTTTACTTTAGCTGCTCTCCTTTTTTTATATACCTGGAAAGCTCTTATTTGTTTTTATATTCCTGGCTAGTTTAACCTCATTCTTTTTCATCCTTTTATCAACTTTTTGGTGGCACTTTGCAGGTTTCTAAAACACTCCCAATGTTCAGGCTTATTACTATTCCTTACACATTGCAGGCCTCTTGTTTTAATCTAATACTATCCTTAACTTTAGTAAGCCACTGATGGATCTTTCTTGCTGAGATTTTTTTTAATGGAATCTATTTTTGTTGAACATTTTGAATTGTTTGTTTAAATGTTTCCCATGTCTTTTAGTCTATTTACCCAATCAATCTTAACCAGCTTCCCCTCATACCTGTTTGATTGGCTTGTTTAAGATTCTTGTTTGGGACTGGAGTATGTCACTTTCAAACTTCATATGGAATTTAATTGTATCGTGATCACTTTTTCCCCAGTGGATCTTTTACTTTGAGGTTACTAATTAACCCTGCGTCATTGCACAACACTAGATCTAAAATAGCTTTATCCCTACATTTCATCTGGGCGTGGTGATTTATCTACTTTCAAAGATGCATGAGTGCAAAAAACCCTGTCTTCTCCAGTCTGTCTTCCTAACTATGGACAAAAATTACGCCATTTTGTCTGTTACTTTGTCACTGGATGTATGGGGTTAAAATAGCAAGTTCAGTTTCCTGGGCTGCTGTGAATGTCTGCTGGTATTTGTGCTGCATGTGTAAATGCCAAGAATGCAACTCTGTTTACCTGATTATTTTGTTTGTGTTCAAACGATTTGTTCAAGCAAGCCATAAAGTGGGTGTTTTTAGATGGAATAATATCTCTTGGATCATCCAAAGCATTAAAACCAGGTTTTCCCAGGGCCAAGCAATTCAATTCAAATATAAATATTGTGTTATTTTGTAAAAGTATGGTTGATTGGCAGCTCAACTTGAGTTTGTCGTTTACTCTCTAGTTTCTTTTTGTTTCTATGGTATCTTCATTTTGAAAATGTATTTTAGTCTGACCAGTTCTTCAACTAGTGGAGCAAGTGAATAATAGAAAGTGGGAGATTAGCAGCTACAGTCAGGAGGCCTTGTTTCCATTCCAGTTTTACGCTGTGTACACACTACATGCGCTTGGCTTGTAATTCCTTTCATTTTCGCTACCTTGATTAGATCAGCCCTCAACTGTCTAAACTATTGAGGGATTCAGTAAGGTAGATACAGAGAAACTATTCCCACTGGTGAAGAAGTTGAGAATGAGAGGCCATAATCTTAAAATTAGAGCCAAGCTATTTGAGAGCAGTGAAGCAGGCTGGAAGCAGATGGTGCTGGATCTGAGAGTCTGAACCGAACAGGAGAGAAGAAAAAAGAAAAATAATCATGAAGTAACATCACAGGACAAGGAGTCACTTGGGAGTGAGTACATTGGTAAGCTTTTAATTTAATCTAAATTAATCAACTAGAAAGTAAGATTTGGCTAATTAGTATAAAACTAAAGCCAACTTGATAATTTTGTGTTCGTCAGTGCTCAATTCATGAATCAGATCGAGAAGATAAAGTTAAAATTAAATAATAGGGGATAGTAGACTAAATTCTGAATTTTTCAGTAAATTGAAATCTAATTTTTTTTGATAACAATTGAAATGTTTTTCTTATGGACAGGTGGAAAATGATGTGGGTGGCTTTCATCTTTCAACTGACTGCGGATAGTACTTTAAAAATAGTGTTTTAGACCCTGCGTGTTTCAGGGTCAAGTAAACAGACAAACAACGGGTTTTCTTGCAGGTTTATAAAGAAAGATAACTACCTATTAGAATAATACCAGAAAATCTTCGCAATCTTACCCACTCACGCATTCTCCCTCTCACAAAAGATAGAGAGTAGAGGGTAACGTGCAATTAGAGTTCAATTGTTGTAAAGAGAGTTCACTTTGAAACCTAAAATAAAAGCAAAATACTGCGGATGCTGGAAATCTGAAACAAAAACAAGAAATGCTGGATTCACTCAGCAGGTCTGGCAGCATCTGTGGAAAGAGAAGCAGAGTTAACGTTTCGGGTCAGTGACCCTTCTTCCGAAGAAACGTTAACTCTGCTTCTCTTTCCACAGATGCTGCCAGACCTGCTGAGTGAATCCAGCATTTCTTGTTTTTATTTCACTTTGAAACCTTTTGGTTTTCAGGAAGGAATTTTTAATTGTAGGTCTGAATGTTCCTTGTCTTGAAATTGAAGTGTCGCTGACTTCTTTGGTTAAAACTCAGTCCAAAGTTGGTGGTGGGTGTCCTGGTTCAATTTCTCTGGGGAGTTTTCAAGGTCACCTTGCAATCTCTTTGCCTCAGTAGTTTAAAGACGGTGCTGGCAGGGCTTATTGCTTAGCTGGATTGATCTCTCAGCTTCTCTGGCTGGAATGCCTTTCTGTCTGTGTGTGTCTCTCTGAGCAGTTAATACTTTTAAGGTTTAAAAAAAAAACTCTCGGGTTTTGGTTTTAGTCAGGTGTTTCAAGACTGCCTTCCATCGGGTGTTCATGTAATATCCCAGGATGTGGGGACCATTATTACATAATGACATTTGAATATGGTCCATTTTAATAAATGAGTGTTATTTCACATCTATAATTATGGGCTTGGCTGCAGAGTCTGCAAATGCCTTTGCTAGTCCAATTTCAGATGGTAGGAATCGTTAGCATGGAATGGGCTGTTTTACATATCAACGTGCCTCCTCGAGGCAATTCCACATGTTAATAATGGTCACATCTTCAACAGACAGACATGTTGATTGGCAATACAGGGGTCGATTCCCTGACCTCTCCCTACATGTTTCCAGGTAGCAAAGTGTCCATTTTCTTGTAGCGTCGTTCAACAGTTTACTTTTATTGCTTAATTCCTTCTGTTCATTTCATATTTTATCACTGTTCCTTTTGTGAGTGTGACACAGTTAATCTCTATATAAACTAAAGTGACAGCAGAGGTGAATAGTTAGTGAGCCTTTATTTAAGTCATAGAGAGAGAGTCATATAGTCGTACAGCATAGAAACATGCCCTTCGGCCCACCGCATCTATGCCGACCATAATTCCTATCTATACAAATCCCACCTGCCTGCATTAATTCCATATCCCTTTATGCCTTGCTCATTCAGGTACCTGTCCAGATGCTGTTTAAATGTTGCTACTGTTCCTGCCTCCACCACCTCCTCAGGCAGCTCATTCCAGATACCCAATATTCTTTGTGTGAAAGATTTACCCCTCTGATCCCCTGTAAACCTCCTCCTTCTCACCTTAAATCGATGCCCTCTAGTTTTACTCACCCCTACCATGGGAAACAGACTCCGGCTATCTACCCTATCTATGCCTCTCACACCTCTATCATGTCCCCTCTCAGCCTCCTTCGCTCCAGGGAAAACAGACCCAGCCTATCCAATCCCTCTTTATAACTCAAGCCCTCCAAACCAGGCAACATCCTTGTGAATCTTTTCTGCACCCTCTCTAGCTTAATCACATCTTTCCTGTAGTGCGGTGACCAGAACTGCACACCGTGCTCCAAATGCGGCCTAACCAACGTTATGTACAACTGTAACATGACGTCCCAACTCTTGTACTTAGTGCCTCGGCCGATGAAGGCAAGCATGCCATACGCTGCCTTCACCACCCTGTCTACCTGTGTTGCCACTTTCAGGGAACTGTGTACCTGCACCTCAAGGTCTCTCTGCTCAAGAACACTCCCCAGGGCACTGCATTCACTCTATATGTCCTGCCCTGGTTTAACTTCCCAAAATGCATCACTTCACACTTGTCTGTGTTAAATTCCATTTGCCACTCCCTTGCCCACTTTCCCAGTTGATCTATATCCTCTTGTAACCTTAGACAACCACCTTCACTGTCCATCAATTTTGATGTCATCTGCAAACTTACTAATCATGCCCCTTACATTCGCATCCAAGTCATTAATATATATGACAAACAACAGAGGGCCCAGCACCGATCCCTGCGGCACACCACTGGTCACCGGCCTCCAATCTGAAAAACAACCCTCCACTACCACCCTCTGCCTCCTATCACCAAGCCAATTTTGTATCCAATTGGCTAGCTCACGCTGGATCCCATGTGTTCGAACCTTCTGGAGCAGCCTACCATTTTAGATTTAGAGATACAGCACTGAAACAGGCCCTTCGGCCCACCGAGTCTGTGCCGACCATTAACCACCCATTTATACTAATCCTACACTAATCCCATATTCCTGCCACATCCCCACCTGTCCCTATATATCCCTACCACCTACCTATACAAGGGGCAATTTATAATGGCCAATCTACCTACCAACCTGCAAGTCTTTTGGCTTGTGGGAGGAAACTGGAGCACCCGGAGGAAACCCACGCAGACACAGGGAGAACTTGCAAACTCCACACAGGCAGTACCCAGAATTGAACCCGGGTCACTGGAGCTGTGAGGCTGCGGTGCTAACCACTGCGCCACTGTGCCACCATGTGGGACCTTGTCAAAGGCCTTGCTAAAGACCATGTAGACAAAGTCCATCGCCCTGCCCTCGTCACTCCTCTCGGTCACCTCCTCGAAAAACTCAATCAAATTTGTGAGACATGATTTCACACGCACAAAGCCATGCTGACTATCCCTAATCAGACCATGCCTTTCCAGATGCATATAAATCCTGTCTCTCAGAATCCCTTCCAATAACTTTCCCACCACTGATGTAAGGCTCACCGGCCTGTAGTTCCCTGGCTTAACCCTGTTGCCCTTCTTTAATAAAGGCACAACATTAGTTATCCTCCAGTCTTCCGGTACTTCACCCGTGGCTAACGATGATACAAAAATCTCTGCCTGGGCCCCAGCAATCTCCTCCCTTGCTTCCCATAGCATCCTAGGTTACACCTGGTCAGGTCCTGGGGACTTATCCACCTTAATGCGCTTCAACACCTCCAACACCACCTCCTTTGTAATGTTGATATGCTCCAGGATATCGCTGTTCCCTCCCTTGAACTCACCAGCTTCCATGACCACCTCCACAGTAAATACGGACGAGAAATATTCATTTAAGACCTCGCCCATTTCCTGTGGCTCCACACATAGATTGCCCCTTAAGGGGACCTACTCTCTCCCGAGCTACCCTTTTACTCTTAATATACTTATAGAATTTTTCAGGATTCTCCTTTATCTTATCTGCCAGGGAAATCTCATGGCCCCTTTTCGCCCTCCTAATTTCCTCCTTAAGTGTACTCCTACGTCCCCTATACTCCTTGAGGGAGTCGCGCGATCCCAGCTGCCTAAACCTGACATATGCCTCCTTCTTTGTCCTGACCAGACCCTCAATATCCCTCGTCAACCAAAGTTCCCTAAACTTGCCAGCCTTGCCCTTCCAGCCGGCCCTGAACTGTTCCTATCTCACTTTTAAAAGCCTCCCACTTGTCAGACGTCCCTTTACCTGTAAACAGCCTCTCCCATTCAACTTGTGAGAGTCCCTGTCTGATGCCATCGAAATTAGCCTTCCCCCAATTTAGGACTTCAACCTGAGTCCTATCCTTTTCTATAACTATCTTGAAGCTAATAGAGTTATGGTCACTGATCCCAAAGTGCTCCCCCACTGACACATCAACCACCTGTCCAGCCTCATTTCCTAAGAGGAGGTCGAGTGTAGTCCCTTCTCTGGTAGGGCCATCCACATACTGCTTCAGAAAACTATCCTGGACACACTTAACAAATTCTTCCCAATCTGATCCCTTAGCATTAAGGCAGTCCCAGTCAATATTAGGGAAGTTAAAATCACCTACTATTACAACCCTATAATTTATTTTATTTTTGTTTAGAGATACAGCACTGAAACAGGCCCACAGGCCCTTCGGTCTGTGCCGATCAACAACCACCCATTTATACTAACCCTGCAGTAATCCCATATTCCCTACCACTTACCTACATTCGGGGCAATTTACAATGGCCAATTTACCTATCAACCTGCAAGTCTTTGGCTGTGGGAGGAAATCAGAGCACCCGGCGAAAACGCACGTGGTCACAGGGAGAACTTGCAAACTCCGCGCAGGCAGTACCCAGAATCGAACCTGGAGCTGTGAGGCTGCGGTGCTAACCACTGTGCCGTCCACCTATCCTACACCTATCTGTGATTTTCCTACATATATGCTCCTCCACTTCCCTCTGACTATTGGGGAGCCTATAGTATAATCCCATCAAGTGATCACCCCTTATTTCTAAGTTCGACCCATATGGCCTGGCTGGACATTCGTCCCGGAACATTGAGCTGCCAGTCCTGCCTATCCCTCAACCAAGTTTCCATAAGAGCTATAATATCTCAATCCCATGTACCGATCCATGCTCTGAGTTCATCTGCCTTACCTGTAGTAATGCCTTACCATTAAAGTAAATGCAGTTCAGCCTATCAGACCTTCCACGCTACATGTCCTGCCCCTGCCCAGCCTGCCCACTGGACTTGCTTTAACCTCTATATTTGCCTCAACTATCTCATCTGAAAGACTACTACTTTGGGTCCCACCCCCCTGCAAGACTAGTTTAAACCCTCCCGACTTGTACTAGCAAACCTCCCCGCAAGGATATTGCTCCCCCTCCAGTTCATATGCAACCCGTCCTCCTTGTACAGGTCACCTCTGCACCAGAAGAAATCCCAATGATCCAAATAGCTGAAGCCCTCCCGCCTACACCAGCTCTTCAGCCACGCATTCATTTGCCTTATGCTCCCATTCCTACCCTCACTAGCACGTGGCACAGGGAGTAATCCTGAGATTACTTCCATTGAAGTCCTGCTTTTTAACCTTCTGCCTAACTCCCTATATTCACTTTGCAGGACCTCATCTCTCTTGCTGCCTATGTCGTTCATACCAATATGGACCACGACCTCTGGCTGTTCACCCTCCCCTTTCAGAATGTCCTGCAGCTGCTCCGAGACATCCTTGACCCTAGCACCAGGGAGGCAACATACCATCCTGCAGTCTCATTTGTGGCCGCAGAAACTTCTATCTGCACCCCTTACGATAGAATCGCTAAAGCTCTTGCAACACTTTTCCTCCCCTGCTGTGCAGCAGAGCCCTCCGTGGTGCCATGCACTTGGCTGACTTAGCTTTAGGTTAATTAGTTACTCCCTTAATTAAAAAATACTAATTATACTAGGGGCCTTGTTCTACCCACTTCAATCTAGTCCTTAAAAAAAAACACTTTAGTAGTACTATTGAACTTAATGTTCAGTCCAGCAGGCTGTAACAAGCCTAATCGGTAAATGAGATGCTCTTCCTCGAGTGTGTGTTGATATTCACTGGAACACTGCAGCAATCCCAGGACAGAAATGTGAGCAGGAGAGCGGGGGGAGGTGGGTGTTGAAATGGCCAGCAGCCAGAAGCTCGGGGTCATGCTTACGGACTGAGCGGAGGTGTTCCGCAAAGCAGTCACCCCATCTGCGTTTCTTCTGCCCAGTGTAGAGGAGACCACATTATAGAGTTGTACAGTATAGAAACAGGCCCTTCGGCCCACCGTGTCCATGCTGACCATAATGCCTATCTATACTAATCCCACCTGCTTGCATTAATTCCATATCCCTCTATGCCTTGCTCATTCAAGTACCTGTCCAGATGCCTCTTAAATGTTGCTACTGTTCCTGCCTCCACCACCTCCTCTGACAGCTCATTCCAGATACCCACTATTCTTTGTGTGAAAAATTTACCCCTTTGATCCCCTTTAAACCTCCTCCCTCTCACCTTAAATCTATGCCCTCTAGTTTTACTCACCCCTACCATGGGAAACAGACTCTGGCTACCTACCCTATCTATGCCTCTCATAATTTTATGTATCTCTATCATGTCCCCTCTTAACCTCCTTCTGCTCACTGTGAGCAGCGAATACAGTATACTAAATTGAAAGAAGTGCAAGTAAATCGCTGCTTCACCTGAAAGGAGTGTTTGGGGCCTTGAATAGTGAGGAGGTAAATGGACAGGTACTACACCTCCTGCGATTGCATGGGAAGGGGACGAGGGTGGTGGGGGTAATGGAAGGGTGGACGAGGGTGTTGCGGAGGGAACGATCCCTTCTGAATAATGACGGGCAGGGAGGGGCAAATGCGTTTGGTAGTGGCATCAAGCTGGATATGGCAGAGGATGATCCTTTGGATCTGGAGGCTGGTGGGGTGGAAAGTGAGGACAAGGGGAACCCTGTCGCGGTTCTGGGGGGAAGTGGAAGGGGTGAGGGTCGAGGTGCGGGAAATGGGCCGGACACGGTTGAGGGCCCTATCAACCGCAGTGGGGGGACTCCTCGGTTGAGGATAAAGGAAGACTTATCAGAAGCACTGTCGTGAAAGGTAGCATCATCAGAGCAGATGCAGTCATCAGTTTACTGGAAAAAGAGTTGGTGGTGGCCTGAGCAGGACTGGAACAAGGAACGTTCGACATATCCCACAAAAAGACAGGCATAACTAGGACCCATGCAGGTACCTATAGCAACACTTTTTACTTGAAGGAAGTGAGTGGAGTTGAAGGAGAAGTTGTTCAATGTAAGAACAAGTTCAGCCAGGAGGAGGAGGGTGTTGGTGGATGGGGACTGGTTGGGCCTCAGTTCAAGGAAGAAGTGGAGAGCCCTCAAACCGTCCTGGTGAGGATGGGGGTTAAAGAGATTGGACGTCCAGAGTGAAGAGGAGGCGGTTCGGACCAGGAAACTGGAAATTGTTGAAATGACATAGGGTGTCAGAAGAGTCACGGATGTCGGTGGGAAGAGACTGGACCAGGGGCGAAAAGATGGAGTCAAGATAGGAAGAAATAAGTTCAGTAGGGCAGGAACAGGCTGAAACAATGGCTCTGCCGATACAGTCCTATTTGTGGATTTTGGGAAGGAAATAATTAGGTGGGGTCAGAATAAGAGAAAATGTAATAACATCTAAATTAGATTTACTGTGCATGTACGAATGAGCGGAGTGTGGTAAATAAGGGTGAACTGCAGGCACAGCCTTGTGGAAATATGATGTTGTGGCGATAATGGAGACTTGGCTCAAAAAAACGGCAGGACTGGGTACTCAATATTCTGGATACAAGGTTTTCAGGAAAGATGGGGAAGGAAGGAAAGGAGGAGGGATAGCAATATTGATAAAGGGAAACATTACAGTGCTGAACAGAGAGGATATTCGAGAGGGGTCAAGGACAGAATCTATTTGGTGAGAGCTAAGAAACAAAGGTACCATTATATTGCTGGGTGTATTCTGTACTTCTCCAACTTGTGGGAAAGATGTAGAGGAACAAATTTGCAAGGAAATTAGAGAGGTGCAAAAAAAAATACAGTAGATTTAATGAACTTTAATTATCTTTTTATAGACTGGGATAGTAATCGTGTGAAGGGCAGAGTGTGGCAAGAGTTTCTGGAGCATATTGAGGAAAATTTTCAATATCAGTCTGTTTCCAATTCAACAAGGAAAGAGGCATTGCTGGATCTGTTTCTGGGGAATGAGGTAGGCTAAGTAAATTGTGTGTCAGTAGAGGAACATTTAGTGGATAGTGATCATAGTATCATGAGGTTTAGGTTATCTATGGAAAAGGACAAGAAGCAATAGAGGGTAAAAATAACTTTGGGGGAGGGGCAACTTCAGTGGGGCAAAAACAGAACAGGCCTACTGTTAGGAAAGTACTTCCATTTTTTGTTAAATTTTGGGGACTTGTGTTTTAAAACTAAAAAAAGGATTCCATAGATGCTGGCCTTTGTGTTTTTTTTTTTAAAAAGAGGTCATCGTAAGGTCTTTTGGACTTGGTTTGTATACAGCCATTACTGGACGTCACCTGTCTTCAGATAATTACCCTGCAGGGGTTTTTTGACTTGGGGGAGATGTGACAGGTCAAGATTTATAGGGATCAGGAGGCTTGACTCTTGAGATTGTTTTTGGTTTCACTTTGGATAGTTAGTTGGAGTTTTAAAAAAAAATGAACCTGAAGGACAAAACTCAGCTTAGCCTGTTCCAACTCTTTGAAAAGCCTACCAGTTTTTCCATCTCTTTGAGAGGCTCTTAAAAGCGAGTGTAAGAAATAGAGAAATTGATGCTACATTTGTCCTGGAAAAACCTGCTGGATAAATCCCCGATGCCGCCTGAAAAAATTGCTCCAGAGAAAGATCCCAGTGACAGCTGTCAGCGCATATTTGGGACACCAAACCAAAAAAAAAAGGACCTCTGACATCTTTCCATATCTTTTTTCAAGAATTAGCAAGTATTTGGCCAAAGTATTCTTTTCTGTGTTTTTTGTAACAGAGCTCTAAAGAGAAAATCTCAATTTTTTGGTTAACGTGTGGTGTGTGTGGGGCCCTAAGGTAAAGGAGAACTTTCATATTTCGTTCTGTGTTAATGCTGTGCTTTGTTAGTGGTTATGTCTTACATTAAACTGATTATTTTGTTAAAGAAACTTGGTGTATTTTATTCTGGGATAAAAATAGTCTATGATTGACTGTATTGGTAATTGGGTAAACCTTTAAATATATGTTGTGACCTGTGAAAAGTGGAACCAGAAAAAACTGTGCACTCCTCCTGCCTCGGTCATAACAACAGGTAAATTGGAATCAAAGACTGCCAGACAAAACTGTAACAGAATAATGGGCTGCCTTTAAAGAGGCGATAGTTCAGGGACAGTCAAGGTACATTCCTGCAAGGGGGAAAGATGGGGCAAACAAATCCAGAGCTCCCTGGATGACGAAAGAATTAGAGAATAAGACGAAGCAGAAAAAAGGTGTGTGTGACAAATGTCAGGTGGATAATACAACTGAGAACCAGGCTGAATATAGAAGTACAGCAGGGCAATAAAAAAAGGAAATGAGAGAAGAAAATGGTAGCTAACATAAAAGGGAATCCAAAAGTCGTCTTTAGGCATATAAATAATAAAACGGTATAAAAGGAGGAGTGGGGCCGATTAGGGACCGAAAAGGGGATTTGCGCATGGAGGCAGGGGGCATAGCTGAGGTACTAAATGAGTACTTTGCATCTGTCTTCAATGAACAAGATGCTGCCCAAGCCATGGTGAAAGGGGAAGTAGTTGAGACACTGTATGGGCTGAAAATTGATAGGTATTAGATAGGCTGTCTGTACTTAAAAGTTGATAAGTTACTAGGACTGGATGAGATGCATTCAAGGATACTGAGGGAAGTAAGAGTGGAAATTGTAGAGGCACTGGCCATAATCTTCCAGACCTCTTCAGATATAGGGGTGATGCCAGAGTACTGGAGAATTGCACATGTTACACCAATAGTCTTTTGGTAGTGCAGAACTTGAGTATTGCTGAAACTAGAGACATGTTGTCAAAGCTTTTCATCTTGCACTCATTAGGACAATCCGCAAGAATACCATTGTAAGGGAAACCAATGGCTTTATACTGTGTGAGAAGCAAGTGCTGTTTGGTTGGCAAGTGAACTCTTATTGGTAGAGGCGATGCCATGGAGAATGTACCAGTTTATGGTGATTGACAGTTAACTGCCAATCTTTGTTTGAAATTTAAAGCAGGCAACTTGACTGGTCAAGGCATTGCCCTGAGGAATGAACCAGTGAATGGCTGTCACTTGTTTTGTTTAGCTGGAACAGGCACAATGTTTGTACATGTTAACATATTTCCGATATGTGGATGATACATTTGCTGTATTTGAATCCACAGCTGCATGCAGTAATTTCCTTACACGTCTTAATGGGCTCCATCCTGCGCTCAAATTTACCTTTGAAATGGAGCAGTCAAATGAGCTCCCTTTACTTGACGTACTAGTTGAGAAATCTGCTATGGGGTTCTCTACCACAGTCCACCACAAACCTACCTTCACTGGTCAATGCACGTGTTGGGATTCTTACAGTTCCACGTGCTATAAGATTGGCCTTATCGGCAACCTAGTAAATAGGGCCCAAGCCATTTGCTCACCATGCATGCCTGATGCTGAAATCGGGTGAATCAAAGACATCCTGCGTGACAGTGGCTACCCTGACCAGATCAGATCTCGCTGTATATTGCCTAAGGCTGTCATTTTGGCCCTGAAAAGTGCCCAATCTACCTGAAATTACCCTGAATGGGCAATGTATCCCAAAAATTTGAGCAACAGGTGAAGTTAGCTGTTTCACGCTGCTACTATGCAGTAGCAACACGTGTGGTGTTTGCCACTAACCGGATGCAGCCGTCGAGCCAAAAAGACATCCTGCCTATTACACAAATGAGTAATGTGATATATGAATTTCAGTGCCAGTGTGATGCTAGGTATATAGGCCGCACGTCCCAAAGACTGGCAGATCGTATCAAACAACATGTCCCTTCTGCTGTTCGCAACGGGCAAGGTACAGGCCGTACCCAACCAGCCTGTGCTTGCAAAACTCAAAACAGTGTCCAGCATTAGATGTGATTCTGCAATTGGACAACCGTGGCTAAATAATCCTCAGTGTGCTAAGAATTACGCTGACAACCAGTTTAAGATGGTCAGTTGGGCTCGCAGTGTGGTGTCTTTGCGTGTACTGAAAGCTACGTATATTAATACACAGGGCCCTGTTCTTTGTAGACAGAACATATACAAACATTGCACTTGTTCCAGCTAAACAAAATAAGTGACAGCCATTCACTGGTTCATTCCTCAGGGCAATGCCTTGACCAGTCAAGTTGCCTGCTTTAAATTTCAAACAAAGTTTGGCAGTTAACTGAGTCACCATTAGCTGGTGCATTCTCCATGGCAATGCCTCTACCAATTAGAGTTCAATTGCCAACCAATCAGCGCACTCTTCTCATGCAGTATAAAGTCATCATTTTCTCTTATGTTGGTACTCTTGTGGATTGTCCTAATGAATGCAAGATGAAAAGCTTCAACATGTCTCTATTTTCAGAAATACTTGAATGTTATACCCTTGTTCAATAAAGGGTGTAAGGACGAGCCCAGCAACTGCAGGCCAGTCAGTTTAACCTCTGTGCTGGGAAAGCTTTTAGAAACTATAATCCAGGACAAAATTCACAGTCACTTGGACAAATCTGGATTAAGTAAGGAAAGCCAGCATGGATTTGTTGAGGGCAAATCGTGTTTGATTTGCTTGAGTTTTTTTTATTAGGGAACAAAGGGGTGATGAAGGTAATGCCATTGATGCATACGTGGACTTCCAAAAGACATTTGATAAAGTGCCAGGTAACCAGCTTGACAGCAAAATTAGAGTCCATGTAATAAAAGGGACAGTAGCAGCATGGATATGAAATTGGCTGAGTGACAGGAAACAGTAGTGGTGAACAGTTGTTTTTCAGACTGAAGGGATGTTTACAGTGGGGTTTGCTTTTACTGATACGACCAGATGAGGAATGTGTGTAGGGGTCTTTTGCTGTCTTTACGAGATCTTATTGTGACCGGGTTTTATTTTTAAACACTGTTTTGAGCTCCCCTTTTTTTGGAATCCTTGTTCACAGCTTTCCAATTATAAGGCAAAGAAACCAACACACCAGGTTTTTTCAGGTTTAAAGGAGAAAAATGAAATTTATTAAAACTCAGACTTAAACTCTAATACAGTCGACATCTACCGATATACGATGCGAGCATGCACACGCGATATACACACGCAGATAGGGACAGAAAAGATAAAGTGGAACAGTTTAAGGCGGTATACTGTTTCTGTGCGTCAAGCTCATGGTATAGTCCTTTTATAGGCAATTCTGGCGTAAATCATGTGTGCCTCAGTCTTGGCAGTTGGGGGTTTGCCTGACACTGAAGTATGTTAATGACTTAAACTTGGGTGTACAGGGCACAATTTCAAAATTTGCAGATGACATGAAACTTGGAAATATTGTGAACTGAGGAGCATAGTGATAAACTTCAAGAAGACATAGACAGGCTGGTGGAATAGGCAGACAAGTGGCAGATGAAATTTAATGCAGAGAAGCGTAGGAACAGGAGTAGGCCATTCAGCCCATCGAGCCTGCATTCAATATGATAATGACTGGTCATCCACTTCAATGCCTTTTTCCTACACTATTCCCATTTCCCTTTGTCATTGGTATTTAGAAATCTGTCAATCTCTGCTTTAAACATGCTCAATGACTGAGCTTCCACAGCCCTCTGGGATAGAGAATTCCAAAGATTCACAACACTCTGAGTAAAGAAATTTCTCCTCATCTCTGTCCTATGTGGCTTCCCCCTTATTTTGAAATTGTGTCCCCTGGTTCAAGACTCCCCAACCAGGGGAAGCATGTTCACTGCATCTACCCTGTCGATCCCTTTAAGTATTTTGTAGGTTTCAATGAGATCACCTCTCATTCTTCGAAGCTCCAGAGAATACAGGCCCAGTTTCCCCAATCTCTCTTCCTAGGACAGTCCCGCCATCCCAGGAACAAATCTGGTGAACCTTCGTTGCACTCCCTCGATAGCAATAATATCCTCCCTAAGGTACAGGGACCAAAACCACACATAGCACTCCAGGTGTGCTCTAACCAAGGTTCTATGCAATTGAAGCAAGACTTCCCTACCCCTATACTCAAATCCTCTTGCAATAAAAGCTAACATACCATTAACCTTCCTAATTGCTTGCTGCACCTGTATGTTAGCTTTCAGTGACTTATTGACGAGGACACCCAGGTCCCTTTGTACATCTACACTTGGAAATATTTGGTTCCCACATCCAAATCATTGATCTATATTGCGACATGAAGTCCTGTGACATTGATCACAAGTCATGGGAGTCAGTTGCCAGCGATCGCCAGAGCTGGCGGGCAGCCATAAAGGCGAGGCTAAAATGTGGCGAGTCGAAGAGACTTAGCAGTTGGCAGGAAAGAAAGACAGAAGCGCAAGGGGAGAGCCAACTGTGTAACAGCCCCAACAAACACATATTTCTGCAGCACCTGTGGTAGAGTCTGTCACTCTAGAATTGGCCTTTATAGCCACTCCAGGCGCTGCTTCACAAACCACTGACCACTTCATGGCGCTTACCCATTGTCTCTCGAGACGAGGAGGCCAAAGAAGATTGTGAACAGCTTGGACCCCAAGTACTGATCGTTGCGGTACCCCACTAGTCACAACCTGCTAACATGAGAATGACCCGTTTATTACTACTCTGCCTGCTAATCAATCCTTAACCCATGCCAGTATTTTACGTCCTATCCCAAGTGTGAAGTGATTCATGTTGGTAGGAAGAACAAGGAGAGGCAATATAAATTCAAGGGTACAATTCTAAAGCGGGTGCAGGAGCAGAGGGACTTGGGGGGTATATGTGCACAAATAATTGAAGGTGGCAGGGCAGGTTGAGAAAGCGGTTAATAAAGTATACAGGACCATGGGCTCTAAATAGGGGCATAGGGTACAAAAGCAAGGAAGTTGTGATGAACCTTAATAAAACACTTCTGGCCTCAACTGGAGTATTGCCCAATTCTGGGCATTGCACTTTAGGAAGGATGTAAAGGCCTTCAAGAAGGTGCAAAAAAGATTGCCAAGCATCATTCCAGCGATGGGGAACTTCAGTTACATGGATAGTTTGGCGAAGCTGGGTCTGTTCCCCTTGGAGAAGAGAAGATTAAGAGGAGAGTTGATAGAGGTGCTCAAAATCATGAGGGGTCTGGACTAGGTAGATAGGAAGAAACTGTTCCTATTGAATGAAATATTGAGAACCAGAGGACACAGATTTAAGGTGATTGGCAACATAAGTTATGGCGACATGGGGAAGATCTTTTTTATGCAGCGAGTGTTTAGGATCTGGAATGCACTACCTGGGCGTGTGATGGAGGTCGAATCAATTGGGGCTTTCAAAAGAGAATTGGATAATTATAAGAGAAAAAATTGGCAGGGCCAAGGGGAAAAGGTGGGAGCATAAGACTAGGTGAGAAGCTCTTGCAGAGAGCTGGCATAGACACGACAAGCTGAATGGCCTCCTTCTCTGCTGTAAGCATTCTGATTCTATGGGTCAAAATCCAGGAGCACGCTCCCTAACAGCACTATGGACGTACCTACACACCACATGGACTGTAGCGGTTCAAGACAACTGCTCGCCACCACCTCCAGGGAAATTAGGGATGGGCAATAAATGCTGGACTTGCCAGTAACGCTCACATCCCACGAATGATTAGTAAGAAAATACTACTACTTTTAGTCATTGCTGCAAAGGCACTGAGAATACTGTTTAAGCTCTGGTAACTGCTATATGGGAAGGATATTGGAGCTATTGAAAGGATACAGAGGAGAGTGACCACAATTATTTGAAGGGGTGGAGGGATTGGATTATGAGAAGCAGTCATGTAAATTGGACAGGTTCTCGCTGGAAAAGAGGTTGAAAGGCGATATGATTGCTGTTTCCAGAGTTCTAAGGGACTGGATAATGTCGAACATGACTAACAGTTTCACCTTGTCCAGACAGTAGAATTAGGATGCAGCCTGCACTTGGGAAAAATTCAAAACTAATCTGTGGGGACAGTATTTGTGAGCAAGCAGTTAATCTGTGGTAATGAAAACAAGAAATGCTGGAACCACTCAGCAGGTCTGGCAGCATCTGTGGAAAGAGAAGCAGAGTTAACGTTTCGGGTCAGTGACCCTTCATCGGAACTTAATCTGTGGAACAGACTCTCTCCGGAGAAGGTGGAAACAGTTCAGATTGAGTCATTCAAGAATTAGATATTTCTTGTAGAAAGGAACATTTTATGATGTATCCACTGCATTTTCTTTCTAATTATCATTATGGAGCTGGAGCTGCGGGTGGATTCACTGTGGAGCATCCGCGATGCTGAGGACGTCGTGGATAGCACGTTTCATGAGGTGGTCACACCACAGGTAATGGCTGCACAGGCAGAAAAGGGATGGGTAACCACCAGACGGAATAGTAGGTGCAGGCAGGTAGTGCAGGAGTCACCTGTGGCCATCCCCCTCTCAAAAAGATATACCCCTTTAGGGGAGAAATGACCTCCCAGGCGAAAGCAGCAACAGCTAAGTTCGTGGCACCACAGAGGGCTCTGCTGCACAGCAGGGGCGGAAAAGGAGTGGAAGCGCTATAGCGATAGGAGATTCTATCGTAAGGGGTGCAGATAGGCGTTTCTGTGGCCACAAACGAGACTGCAGGATGTTATGTTGCCTCCCTGGTGCTAGGGTCAAGGATGTCTTGGAGCGGCTGCAGGACATTCTGAAAGGGGAGGGTGAGCAGCCAGAGGTCGTGGTCCATATTGGTACTAAAGACATAGGCAGGAAGAGAGATGAGGTCCTGCAAAGTGAATATAGGGAGTTAGGCAGAAGGTTAAAAAGCAGGACCTCTAGGGTTGTAATCTCAGGATTACTCCCTGTGCCACGTGCGGGTAGGAATAGGAGGGTAAGGCAAATGAATGCGTGGCTGAAGAGCTGGCGGGAGGGCTTCAGCTACTTGGATCATTGGGATCTCTTCTGGTGCAGAGGTGACCTGTACAAGAAAGACGGGTTGCATCTGAACTGGAGGGGGACCAATATCCTTGTGGGGAGGTTTACTAGTAATACTCGGGAGGGTTTAAACTAGTCTTGCAGGGGTGTGGGACCCAAAGTAGTAGTCTCTCCAATGAGATAGTTGAGGCAAATGTAGAGGTTAAAGCAAGCAAGCCCAGTAGGCAGGCTGGGCAGGGGCAGGAGAGGGAGCGTGGAAGGTCTGGTAGGCTAAACTGCATTTACTTTAACGCAAGAAGCCTTACAGGTCAGGCAGATGAACTCAGTGCATGGATCGGTACATGGGATTGTGATATTATAGCTATTACAGAAACGTGGTTGAGGGATGGGCAGGACTGGCAGCTCAATGTTCCGAGGTACCGATGCTTCCGGCGTGACAGAGTTGGAGGTAAAAGAGGAGGGGGAGTTGCACTATTGATTAGGGAGGACATCACGGCAGTACTTAGAGAGGATATCCAGGGGGGAATGTCCAGCGAGGCCATATGGGGAGAACTTAGAAATAAGAAAGGGGTGATCAGTTTGATGGGATTATACTATAGGCCCCCCAATAGTCAGAGGGAATTGGAGGAGCATATATGTAGGGAAATCACAGATAGGTGTAGGAATTATAGGGCTGCAATAGGTGATTTTAACTTCCTTAATATTGACTGGGACTGCCTTAATGCTAAGGGATCAGATGGGGAAGGATTTGTCAAGAATGTCCAGGATAGTTTTCTGAAGCAGTATGTGGATGGCCCTACTAGAGAAGGGGCTACACTCGACTTCCTCTTAGGAAATGAGGCTGGGAAGGTGGTTGTGTCAGTGGGGGAGCACTTTGGGACCAGTGACCTTAACTCTATTAGCTTCAAGATAGTTATAGAAAAGGATAGGACTCAGGTTGAAGTCCTAAATTGGGGGCAGGCTAATTTCGATGGCATCAGACAGGGACTCTCAAAAGTTGAATGGGAGAGGCTGTTTACAGGTAAAGGGACGTCTAGCAAGTGGGAGGCTTTTAAAAGTGAGATAGGAAGCGTTCTGGGCCCATATGTTCCTGTTAGATGGAAGGGCAAGGCTGGTACGTTTAGGGAAACTTGGTTGAGGAGGGATGTTGATAGTCTGGTCAGGATAAAGAAGGGGGCATATGTCGGGTTTAGGCAGCTGGGATCAAGCGAGGCCCTCTAGGAGTATAGGGGATGTAGGAGTACACTTGAGAAGGAAATTAGAAAGGCAAAAAGGGGCCGAGAGATTTCCCTGGCAGATAAGATAAAGGAGAATCCTAAAAGATTCTATAAGTATATTGAGAGTAAAAGGGGTAGCTAGGGAGAGAACAGGTCCTCTTCAGGATCAGTGTGGTAATCTATGTGTGGAGCCATGGGAAATGGGTGAGGTCTTAAATGAATACTTCTCGTCTGTATTTACCTTGGAGAAGGTCATGGAAGCTAGTGAGTTCAAGGGAGGGAACACCGATATCCCGGAGCATATCAACATTTCAAAGGAGGAGATGTTGGAGGTTTTGAAGCGCATTAAAGTGGATAAATCCCCAGGGCCTGACCAGATGTATCCTAGGATGCTATGGGAAGCAAGGGAGGAAATTGCTGGGGCCCTGGCAGAGATTTTTTTGCATCATCGTTAGCCACGGGTGAGGTACCAGAAGACTGGCGGATAGCTAATGTTGTACTTTTATTTAAGAAGAGCAGCAGGGATAAGCCAGGGAACTACAGGCCAGTGAGCCTTACATCAGTGGTGGGAAAGTTATTGGAAGGGATTCGGGGACACAGGATTTCTATTCATTTGGAAAGGCATGGTCTGATTAGGGAGAGTCAGCATGGCTTTGTGCGTGGGAAATCAATTTGCTTGAGTTTTTTGAGGAGATGACCAAGAGGATTGACGAGGGCAGGGCAATGGACGTTGTCTACATGGACTTTAGCAAGGCCTTTGACAAGGTCCTGCATGGTAGACTGGTCCAGAAGGTTCCAACACATGGTATCCAGGGTGAGCTAGCCAATTGGATACAAAATTGGCTTGGTGATAGGAGGCAGAGGGTGGTAGTCAAGGGTTGGTTTTCAGATTGGAGGCCGGTGACCAGTGGTGTGCCGCAGGGATCGGTGCTGGGCCCTCTGTTGTTTGTCATATATATTAATGACTTGGGCGGCACAGTGGCGCAGTGGTTAGCACCGCAGCCTCACAGCTCCAGCGACCCGGGTTCAATTCTGGGTACTACCTGTGTGGAGTTTGCAAGTTCTCCATGTCTGCGTGGGTTTCCTCCCACATGCCAAAGACTTGCAGGTTGATAGGTTAATTGGCCATTATAAATTGCCCCTAGTATAGGTAGGTGGTAGGGAAATATAGGGAAAGGTGGGGATGTGGTAGGAATATGGGATTAGTGTAGGTTTAGTATAAAATGGATGGTTGATGGTTGGCACAGACTCGGTGGGCCGAAGGACCTGTTTCAGTGCTGTATCTCTGTTTTAAAAAAAAAAAATGTGAATGTAAGGGGCATGATAAGTAAGTTTGCAGATGACACCAAAATTGGTGGACAGTGAAGAAGGTTGTCTACGTTTACGACAGGATATGCATAAACTGGGAAAGTGGGCAAAGGATTGGCAAATGGAATTTAATGCAGACAAGTGTGAAGTGATGCATTTTGGGAAGTTAAACCAGGGCAGGACATATACAGTGAATGGCAGGGCCCTGGGGAGTGTTGTTGAGCAGAGAGACCTTGGGGTGCAGGTACATCGTTCCCTGAAAGTGGCAACACAGGTACACCGGGTGGTGAAGAAGGCGTATGGCATGCTTGCCTTCATCGGCTGAGGCATTGAGTACAAGAGTTGGGATGTCATGTTACAGTTGTACATAACGTTGGTTCGGCCGTACATGGAGTACTGTGTGCAGTTCTGGTCGCCGCACGACAGGAAAGATGCGATGAAGCTGGAGAGGGTGCAGAAAAGATTCACAAGCATGTTGCCTGGTTTGGAGGGTTTGAGTTATAAAGAGGGATTGGATAGGCTGGGTCTGTTTTCCCTGGAGCGAAGGAGGCTGAGAGGGGGCATGATAGAGGTATATAAAATTATGAGAGGCATAGATAGGGTAGATAGCCAGAGTCTGTTTCCCATGGTAGGGGTGAGTAAAACTAGAGGACATAGATTGAAGGTGAGAGGGAGGAGGTTTAAAGCATGTTCTGCCTTTTCCAAATCCATGATGACTATCCTTAATTAACTCAAACCCCTCTAAGTGTCTGCTGATATTTTCCCCGATTGTTTCTAAAACCTTACCCACCACTGATGTTAAACTAACTGGCCTGTCGTTGCTGGGACTGTCCTTGCATCCTTTCCTGAATAAGGGTGTCACATTTGCCACACTCCAATCCTCTGGCATCTCCCCTGTATCCAGGGAAGACTGAAAGATTATGGCAAGCCCTTCCACTATCTCCATCCCCACTTCCTTTAGCAACCTGGAATGCAAGCCATCTGGACCAGGTGATTTATCTACCCTAAGCATAGCCAGCCTTTTTTGTACCTAACCCCTCCCCTCTCAATTTTTATCATATCCATTGCCTCTACTCTCTGCTTCTGATATTTTGTCAGCCTCCATTTTCTTAATGAGTAATGAATTAGTGTTCAGTAAGTATATTAGCTTTGCCCTGCACCCCTAAGCATATATTACCTTCTCTGTCCCTAATCTCCATTCTTCCTGCCACATCCAGTCGTGAATGATGGTGGACAGTTAAACAACTGACAGGAGGATGAGGCTCCACAAATGTCCCCATCCTCAACGATGGGGGAGCCCAACACATCAGTTGCCAGTCTTCAGCCAAGCCGATTCACTCCACGTGATATCAAGAAATGGCTGAAGGTGCTTGAAACTGTAAAGGCTATGGGCCCTGACAACATTCCAACAATATTACTGAAGACGTGCTCCTGAACTAGCCGTGCCCCTAGCCAAGCTGATACAGTACAGCTACAACACTGGCATCTACCCGACAATGTGGAAACTTACCCGTATATGGTCTGTACACAAAAAGCAGGACAAGTCCAACCCGGCCAATTACCGCCCCATCAGTCTACTCACAATCATCAGTAAAGTGATGGAAGGTGGCGTCGACAGTGCGAGCAAGCGGCACTTGCTCAGCAATAACCTGCTCACTGACTCTCAGTTTGGGTTCCACCAGGGCCACTCAGCTCCTGACCTCATTACAGCCTTGGTTCAAACATGGGCAAAGAGCTGAACTCCAGAGGTGAGGTGAGTGTGGCTACCCTTGACATCAAAGCATCATTTGACTGAATATTGCATCAAGGAGCCCTAGCAAAACTGGAGTCAACGGGAATCGGGGAAAACTTTCTGCTGGTTGAAGTCATACCTATCACAAAGAAAGGTAGTTGTGGTTATTGGAGGTCAGTCATCTCAGTCCCAGGACATTACTGCAGGAGTTCCTCAGGGTAGTGACCCAGGCCCAACTATCTTCAGCTGCTTAGTCAATGACCTTCCCTCCAACATAAGGTCAGAAGTTCACTGATGATTGCACAGTGTTCAGTACCATTTGCGACTCCTTAGATACTGAAGTAGCCTATGTCCATATGCAGCAGGACCTGGACAACATCCAGACTTGGGCTGATAAGTGGCAAGTAACGTTTGTGCCGCACAAGTGCCTGGCAATAACTATCTCAAAGAGAGAATCTAACATCTCACCTTGACATTGAATGGCATTACCATTGCTGGATCAACATCCTCGGGTCACCATGGACCAGAAACTGAACTGGACCAGCTACATAAATACTGTGGCTACAAGAGTAGGTCAGAGGCTAGGAATTCTGTGGTGAGTAACTGGCCTCCTGTCCCCCCCAAGCCTGTCCACCATCTACAAGGCACAAGTCAGGAGTGTGATGGAATACTCTCCACTTGCCTGGATGGGTGCAGCTCCAACAATACTTAAGCTCGACACCATCCAGGAGAAAGCAGCATGCTTGATTGGCACCCAATCCACCACCTTCAACATTCACTCCCTACACCACCTACAAAGATGCACTGCAGCAACTCACCAAGGCTCATTCAACAGCACCTTCCAAACCCACGACTGCTATCACCTAGAAGGACAAGGGCAGCAGATGCATGGGAACGCCACCACTTGCAAGTTCCCCGCCAAGCCACACACCATCTTGACTTTGACCTATATCGCTGTTTCTTCACTGTCGCTGGGTCAAAATCCTGGAACTCCCTTCCTAACAGCACTGTTGGTGTACCTACGCCCTAAGGACTGCAGCAGTTCAAGAAAGCAGCTTGCAACCACCTTAAGGGCAGTTGGGGATGGGTAATAAATGGTGGCCTAGCCAGTATTGCCCACATCCCCCGAATGAATAAAAAAAAATTACTACTCGTTTACTATTTACATACCAGTAGAAGATCTTTGGGTTCCCTTTTATGTTCTCTGCCATTCTATTTTCATATTCTCTCTTTGCCAGTCTTATTTTCCTCTTCACCTCCCTCCTCAACTTATTGAATATGGCCTGGTTCTCACGAGTTCACCTGACATGCATCATACATTTTTTTTTGTTTCATCAGCATCTCTATCTCCCTCATCAACCAAGGAGACCTGTTCTTGGTTCACCTATCTTTCATCCTTGTTGGAATGTTCCTAGTCTGTACCTGAAGCATCTCTTCCTTAAAGGTAACCCATTGTTCCGATACTGCTCTTCCTGCCAGTCTTTTGTTCCATTCTACCCTGGCTAGATCCCTTCTCATCGTTTTGATATAAACCCTCTTCCAATCTTGACATTCTACCTTATTTTGTTCCTTGCTTTTCTGCATTAAGAGTCCACACCTTATGATACAATGATCACTCTTACTCAAGACACTTGGCCCACCTCAGTTCCCAGGACCAGATCCAGCAATGCCTCTTTTCTGTTTGGGTTGAGAACATGCTGATCAAGGAAGTTCTGCTGAATACATTTTAGAAATTCGTCCCCCTCCTTACCCTTTAGTCTAAAATTGTCTGTCGATATTTGGGTGATTGAAGTCCCCAGTATCACCACTCTATAGTTCTTGCACATCTGTGATTTCTCTGCAGATTTTCTCCTCTATCTCCCTCTCACTATTTGGAGGCCTATAGAATACCCCTAGTAGTGTGATCATACCCTTTTTTGTTCCTCAACTCTAACTAAACAGATTCTGTCCTTGCCCCTTCAAGGACATCCTTCCTTGTCAGCCTGCAATGCCTTCGCTAATCAGGACTGCCACCCCATCTCTTTTTTTTTCATTCTCTTTTTTCTGAACACTATATATTTGTACATTAAGCAGTCAGTCCTTGCCTTTTTTAAGTCACGATTCTGTTATTGCCATGAAATCATATTCCCATACTCCTATTTGTGCTTGTAGCTCACCAATCTTATTCATTGCACTTTGTGCGTTTACACAAATGCATTGTTATCAGTCTTGCATTCCTCGTAGTCCTTCTCGGTCCACTCCCACCTAATGTGGAACTATTCCCTTCTCCAGTACTGTCTAACACACTCACTCTGAACCCACCTCATACTTTGCTATTTCCTACTCTAATGCTATCTCTCTCTCCCAATTCTCTATGCACCTTGGTGTCCTCTTGTATTATCTCCTGCTTCCCACACCCCTGCCATGTTAGTTTAAACCCTCCCCAATAGCACTAGCGAATAGCCCCGCAAGGAAATTTGTCCCAGCTCTGTTCAGATGCAGCCCGTCAGGTCTCGCCTTCTCCAGAACTGGTCACAGTGCCCCAGAAATCTAAAGCCCTCCCTCCTCACCATCTTTCCAGCACGCATTCATCTGCATTATCCTATTTCTATACACGCACGTGGTACTGGGAGTAATCCGGAGCTTACTACATTTAGGTCCTGCTTGATAATTTCTTACCTAGCTCACTAAACTCTCTTCCTGCAGGACCACATCCCTCTTCCTAACTATTTCGTTGGTACCAATGTGGGCCATGACTGCTGGCTGTTTACCCTCTCCCCTTGGGGTACTCTGCAGCCGTTCAGTGACATTCATGACCCTGACTATCGAATTTCCTATCGCTATCATTCTTCCAGTCTTCCTTGTACCCCGTGTACAGCTGAGCTAGCCATGGTGCCATGGCTTTGGCTCTGGCTGCACTCCCCAGATGAACCGTCACTTTCCTCAGTCTTCAGAACTGAATACCGGTTGGAGAGTGAGATGCTCTCGGGGGTCTCCTGCACTACCTATCTATTTGTTCTTGACTGGCAGTCCCCCATTCCTCTCTCCCTGCATACTCTTAAGCTGCTGGGTAACCACATCTATAAATGTGCTATCCACAAAACTCTCCACCTCATGGATGCGCCACAGTGACACCAGCTGCTGCTCACGTTCCAAGACCCAGAGCTCACGCTGCTGCAACTGATGACACTCCCACACATGTGGTTATCTGGAGTTTACACATAGCATAGGATGTGCACTCCACAGGTTGGAGCAGCCCTGCCATTCTTTTATTTATTTGAAAATAAACCTTGGTGCCAGAACTAAACCCTGCTGCGACTAATAACCCAACCAGTAGCAATAAACCTTACCAATGGTAGTAATAACCTTACTACTGCTAATAAACTTCATACCAACATACGAATTAGGAGCAGGAGTAGGCCACTCAGCCCCTCGAGCCTGCTTCACCATTCAGCAAGTTCATGGCTGAACTGATTACTCCACATTCCTACCTACCCCTGATAACCTTTCACCCCCTTGCTCACCAAGAATCTATCTACCTCTGCCTTAAACATAATCAAAGACTCTGCTTCCACTGCCTTTTGAGGCAGAGCGTTCCAAAGACACTCAATCCTCTGAGAAAATTTTTTGCCTCATCTCTTTCTTAAGGCGACTCCTTATTTTTAAACAGTGACCCCTAATTCTAGATTCTCTCACGAGGGGAAACATCCTTTCTGCATCCACCCTGTCAAGACCCCTCAGGATCTTATATGTTTCAATCAAGTCGCCTCTTATTCTTCCAAATTCCAGCAGATAAAAGCCTAGCCTGTCCAATCTTTCCTCATAAGATAGCCTGCCCATTCCAGGTATCAGTCTGGTAAACCTCCTCTGAACTGCTTCCAAAGCATTTATATTCTTCCTTTAAATAAGGAGACCAATACTGTCCACCGTACTCCAGATGTGGTCTCACCAATTGCCCTGTATAGCTGAAGCATAACTTCCCTACTTTTGTATTCAGTTCCCCTTGCGATAAACGATAAAGTTCTATTAGCTTTCCTAAGTACCTGCTGTTCCTGCATACTAACCTTTTTGTGATTCATGCACTAGGACACCCAGATCCCTCTGAATCTCAGAGCTCTGCAATCTCTCACCATTTAGATAATATGCTTTTTTATTCTTGCTGCCAAAATGGACAATTTCACATTTTTACACATTATACTCCATTTGCCAGATCTTTACCCACTCACTTAACTTATCTATAACCCTTTGTAGCCTCCTTATGTCCTCTTCACAAGTTACTTTCCTACCTATCTTTGTGGCATCAGCAAATTTAGCAACCATACCTTCGGTCCCCTCGTCTAAGTCATTTATATAAATTGTAAAAAGTTAAGGCCCCAGCACAGATCCCTGTGGCGCACCACTCGTTACATCTTGCCAACTAGAAAATGACCCATTTATGCCTACTCTGTTTCCCATTAGCTAACCAGTCTTCTATCCATGCCAATATGTTACCCCCCTACACCATGAGCTTTTTTTGCAATAACCTTATCAAATGCCTTCTGGAAATCTAAGTGCAATACATCCACCAGTTCCCCTTTATCCACAGCACGTGTTACTTCAAAGAACTCCAATAAATTGGTTAAATCTGATTTCCCTTTCACAAAACCATGTTGACTGTGCCGGATTACCTTGAATTTTTCTAAGTGCCCTGCTTTAACGTCTTTAATAATAGCTTCTAACATTTTCCCTAAGACAGATGTTAAGCTAACTGGCCTGTAGTTTCCTGCTTTCTGTCGCCCTCCCTCTTTGAATAAAGGAATTACATTCACTAATATTAATCTACCTTACCACTATTAGGACAATAGTATTAATAACTTCACCAAGAATAATAGACCTTATCAATAATAGTAATAACTAGGAAATACACTCAGCCAATTTAATAAGATTTACTGCTGTTAGTGAACCTTAATACTTCTAATAAAACCTTACATTTATGGAAATTACCCGAGTGTGAAAGATAAATGAGAAAAATACTCACCAATCAGTCAACAAACTACTTTCCTGTGAAGTTACACTTGGATTTTTCTCAGAACGTGGTTGATCCCTCTGGAGCCACAGACTGGACTGGATAGGATAGCTCTCGCTCCCCCTTGCCTTGGTTCCCCCCTTCGCCCCCTCCCCCACACTCCCAACTTTGCTCCCCCTCGCTGGGGATGGGTTCCAGCACATAGAAGGCAAAAGGAGAAATCATGTGCCTAATGTGAGAGTGTTAGACAGTACTAGAGAAGGCAGTAGTTCCATATTAGGAGCAGACTGAGAATGGCTGAGGAATGCAAAGCCAGGATTACAATGCATGTATGTAAATGCACAAAGTGTAATGAATAAGGATGGTGAGATACAAGCATAAATAGTAGTGGTAATAATGGAAACGTGACTTAAAAATGATGAGGACTGGGTGCTTATTATACATGAGTATATAGTGTTCAGAAGAGATAGAGAAGGAAAATGGGAGATGGGGACACAATACTGATTTAGGGAAGACTTTGTAGCATTGGAAAGAGGGGATGTCCTTGTGGGGGCAAAGACAGAATCTATTTGGTTAAAGTTGAGAAGCAAAAAAGGTATGATCACACTACTAGGGGTCTACCATAATCTTCCAAATAGTGAGAGAGATAGTGGAGCAAATCTGTAGGGAAATCGGATGTGCAACAACAGTAGAATTGAGATATCGGGGGGCTACACTTAACCAAATATTGATTTGGGATGATTTTAGACTAAAGGGAAAGGCGGGGGAGGAATTTCTGGTTTGTGTTCAGGAGACCCTCTTTGATCAGTATGTTGTCAGCCCAAATAAAAAGGCATTGCTGGATCACGTGTGGGAGATGCCCTTTAGTTCTAGATTCCCCCTTAAGGTGTAACATCCTCTCAGCATCTACCATGTCGAGCTCCCTCAATCTTGTTTCAATAAGACACCTCTCATTCTTCTAAACTCCAATGAGTATAAGCCCAACCTGCTCATAAAGCAACCCTTTCATCCCAGGAATCAACCTAGTGAACCTTCCCTGAACTGCCTCCAATACAAGTATATCCCTCCTTAAAGGAGATCAAAACTATACACTGTATTCTTGGCGTGGTGTCACTAACAGTCTGTTGAGTTGTAGCAAGCCTTCCCTACTTTCATGAGCCAACCCTCTTGCAATAAAGGCCAACGTTCCATTTGTCTTTAATTACTTGCTATACCTGCATGCTAAATCTTTAGATTCATGTGCAAGGACACCCAGATCCCTCTGTATTGCAGCTTTCTGTAGTCTCTCGCCAATTAAATAATACTTTACTTTTCTATTCTTCTTACCAAAGTGGACAACCTCACATTTTCCTACATTAGTCACCATCTGCCAAATTTTTTGCCCATTTGCTTAACCTATCCTATATCCCTTTGTAGGCTCTTTGTATCCTTCTCACAATTTGCTTTCCCACCTATCATTGTGTTGTCAGCAAAATTGACTGTAGTACACTTGGTCCCTTCATCCAAGTCATTAATATAGTTTGTAAATAGTTGAGGGCCTAGCACTGATCCCTGTGGCATTTCACTAGTTAATCAACCTGAAAATGACCTATTTATCATGACTGTTTTCTGTTAGTTAGCCAGTCTTCTATTCATGCTAATATATAACCCCAACACCATGAGTTGTTATCGTGTGCAGTAACATTTTATGTGACACCTCATTGAATGCCTTTTGAAAATCCAAATACATGACATCTACGGGATCCTCTTTTTGTACTCTGCTCGTTAAATCCTCAAAGAACCCTAATAAATTTGTTAAACACAATTTCCCTTTTTGTCAAACCAGGTTGACTGCTTCATTGCATTATGATTTTCTTAATGTCCTGCTACTACTTCCATATTAATAGATTCCAGCATTTTCCCAATGACAGAATCTCAGAATTGTTAGATAGGAAGATAGGAACAGGAGTAGGCCATTCAGCCCCTCGAGCTTGTCCCACCATTCAGTGCGATCGTGGCTGATCCGCGGCCTAACTCCATATACCTGCCTTTGGCCCATATCCCTTAATATCTTTGCTTAACAAAAATCTATCTATCTCAGATTTAAAATGAACAACTGTTCTAGCTTCAACTGCTGTTTGTGGGAGAGAGTCCCAAACCTCTACCACCCTTTGAGTGAAGAAGTGCTTCCTAACATCTCTCCTAATTTTTAGACTATGCCCCCTAGTTTTAGAATTGCCAACCAGTGGAAATAGTTTATCTTTATCTAGCCTGTCTTTTCCTGTTAATATCTTGAAGACTTCGATCAGATCACCACTTAACCTTCTAAATTCTAGCAAAAACAGGCATAATTTGTGTAATCTCTCCTCGTAACTTAACCCCTGTAGTCCAGGTATCATTCTTGTAAACCTACGTTGCACTCCCTCCAAGGCCAATATGTGGTGCTCAGAACTGCTCACAGTACTCCAAGTGGGGTCTAACCAGGGTTTTGTACAGCTGCAGCATAACCTCTGTGTCTTTATACTCCAGTCCTCTAGATATAAAGGCCAGCATTCCATTAGCCTTTTTGATTATTTTCTGCACTTGCTCGTGGCATTTTAAAGATCTATGCACCTGAGCCCCCAAGTCTCTTTGGACATCCACTGTACTTAACCTCTTCCCATTTAGAAAGTACCCTGCTCTATCCTTTTTTGGTCCAAAATGGATAATCTCACACTTGCCCGCATTGAAATCCATCTGTCACAGTTTTGCCCACTCACCTAGTCTGTCAATATCTCTGCAATTTTATGCTATCATCTAGACTGTCTACAATGCCGCCTAACTTTGCATCATCAGCAAATTTGGATATATGACTTACTATGCCATCATCCAAGTCGTTAATGAATAATGTGAATAATTGAGGCCCCAACACAGATCCCTGCGGGACACCACTAGTCACATCCTGCCAATCGGAGTACTTACCCATTATCCCCACTCTGGCGCCTACCACTCAAGCAACTTCCTCACCATGTCAATAATTTGCCCTCAACTCCATGTGCTTCCATCTTAGTTAACAGTCTCTTATGTGGGACTTTATCAAATGCCTTCTGGAAGTCCATATAAATAACATCCATAGACACTCCCCTGTCCACTACCTTAGTCACCTTTTCAAAAAATTCAATGAGATTTGTCAGGCATGACCTTCCCGTCATGAATCCATGCTGGCTGTCCCTGATTAACTGATATCTTTCCAGATGTTCAGTCACCCTATCCTTGATTATAGACTCCAGCAACTTGCCCACCACAGATGTCAGGCTAACTGGTCTGTAATTTCCTTGGTTCCCCCTTTCACCCTTCTTAAAAAGTGGAGTGACATGTGCAACTTTCCAATCCAGAGGGACCACTGCTGAATCTAGGGAACTCTGAAAGACTATCGTTAAGGCATCTGCAATGTGCTCCCCCTACTTCCTTTAACACCCTCGGATGGAAACAGTCAGATCCTGGGGATTTCTCACTCTTTAGTTCCATTAATTTCCTTGTTACTGATGTTTTACTTATGTTCATTGTATTAAGACCCTGTCCCCTATCGGCTATTAATTTTTTTCAGAGCTTCTGGCAAATTTATCCTCCTTTTCACCTGTAAATACTGAGGCAAAGTAATTGTTCAACATGTCTGCCATTTCCCCATTATCAATGACAATATCTCCATTTTCAGCTTTTAGTGGGCCGACATTGCTCTTGCCCACCTGCTTTCCCTTTATGTAACTATAAAATTTCTTCTTATTGATTTTGATGTCCCTTGCAAGTTTCCTTTCATCTCTTTTAGTAGCTCTTATAAGCTGCTTTGTGACCCTTTGCTGGTCTTTGTATCGATCCCATTCGGCCAGATCTGTGCTGCGTTATACATTTTTGTAAGCCCTTTTTGTTTTATGCTATCCCTAATGGTTGGCCATGTGAGCCGCATGGAAGATGGCAGGATCCCCAAAGACACATTGTACAGCGAGCTCGCCACTGGTATCAGACCCACCGGCCGTCCATGTCTCCGCTTTAAAGACGTCTGCAAACGCGACATGAAGTCCTGTGACATTGATCACAAGTCGTGGGAGTCAGTTGCCAGCGTTCGCCAGAGCTGGCGGGCAGCCATAAAGGCGGGGCTAAAGTGTGGCGAGTCGAAGAGACTTAGCAGTTGGCAGGAAAAAAGACAGAAGCGCAAGGGGAGAGCCAACTGTGTAACAGCCCCGACAACCAATTTTATCTGCAGCACCTGTCGAAGAGCCTGTCACTCTCGAATTGGCCTTTATAGCCACTCCAGGTGCTGCTCCACACACCACTGACCACCTCCAGGCACTTACCCATTGTCTCTCGAGATAAGGAGGCCAAAGAAAGATCCCTAATCTCTCTCGTTGTCCATGGCTGTTTTTTCTGTGAAGTGGAGTTTTTCCCTCTCGGGTATATACTCACTCTGTATTTTGTTAAATGTTTCTTTAAATATTCTCCACTGTTCTTCAGTTGTTTGACCCATTAACAGATCTACCCAGTTCACCGTGGACAGTCTCTGTTTCATCCCGGTAAAGTCAGCTTACTCAAGTCTAAAAATCTAGTAGCTGATTCATGCTTTTCACTTTCAAACGCTTCCTTGAATTCGATCATGTTGTGATCACTATTTGATAAATGTTCACGCACAGTTAGGCTACTAATTAAATTTGGCTCATTACTCATAACTAAAACTAATATTGCCTGTCCCCTTGTTACATCTACGACTTATTGCTGTAGGAAACTATCCTGGACACATTCCAGAAATTCACTACCTTTCTGACAGGTGCTAGTCTGCCTCTCCCAATCTATGTGTAAGTTAAAATCCCCCATTAATGATACTCTGCCTTTGTTGCACACTTGCCTAATTTGTGCATTTATGCAATCTAACACCTCAGAACTGCTCCATTTTACTTTTATTTTCAGTTATTTTTTTGTTTTCCTTTTTTGTTTATTTTATTTCATCGTAGTTTGTTCAGTTTGCTTACCCATTTTTTTTTTATATGTTTGTACTTACGGCTGTTCAATTTTCAGTCTGTTAACACCCTATCAGTACTAATGCTTTGTCTTTCAACACACTATTAACATATTGTTTGCCTTTGCTGCACGACCTTCTGGTCAGCTATTCTGTGACCTTGTCCTTTTTACTACACCTCCTTTATTATCTCTTGCCCCACCCCTGCTTTACTTGCTTATAACCTTCTACATTTCTAATATTTGCTAGTTCTGAAGAAGGGTCACTGACCCGAAACGTTAACTCAGCTTCTCTTTCCACAGATGCTGCCAGACCTGCTGAGTATTTCCAGCATTTCTTGTTTTTACCTCAGAACTGCTACCAGGGGATCTATACACACCTATTACAGTTTTAGATCCTTTTTTTTGCATCGCAGAGGAAGCTATTTGTCCTGTTGTGTCTGCTCTGGCTCTCCAAAAGAGCAAATAACCTAGTGTTCCGAAGAAGGGTCACTGACCCGAAACGTTAACTCAGCTTCTCTTTCCACAGATGCTGCCAGAGCTGCTGAGTGGTTCCAGCATTTCTTGTTTTTATTTCAGATTTCCAGCATCCGCAGTATTTTGCTTTTATTAAATAACCTAGTGCCTCTGCCCGTAGCCCTGTACATTCTTCCTTTTCAGATAACAAACCAATTTCCTCTTGAATGCCTTGATTAAACCTGCCTCCACCACTCTCTGGCAGTGCACTCCAGAGCCTAACCGCTTGCTGCGTGAAAAAGTTTTTCCTCATGTCGCCGTTGCTTCTTTTGCTAATTACCTTATATCTTTGTCCTCTTGTTATCATTCCTTCCACCAATGGGAAACAGTTTTTCCCTATCTACTCTGTCTAGACCCCTCATGATTTTGAACACCTCTATCAAATCTTCTCTCAACTTTCTCTTCATGGAAAACAGTCCCAACTTCTTCAACCTATCTACCTAACTAAAGTTCCTCATCTCTGGAACCATTCTTGTGAATCTTTCCTGCACTCTCTAATGCCTTCACATCTTTCCTAAGTGTGGCGCCCAGAACTGGACACAATGCTCCATTTAAGGCCAAACCAGGGTTTTATACAAGTTTAACCTAACTTCCTTGCTTTTGTACTCTATGCCTCTATTAATGAAGTCTAGGATGCTGACAGATGTTTGCCTCACTGGCCTCTAGTTTCCTGCTTTATGTCTCCCTCCCTCCTTTCTTGAATAGGGGCGTTATATTTGCAGTTTTCTAATCCGCTGGACCTTTCCAGAATCGAGGGAATTTTGGAAGATTGCAACCATTACACCCTGTGTCCCTGCAGCCATTTCTTTTAAGACCCTAGGATGAAGTCCATCAGGACCTGGGGACTTGTCAGCCTTTATCCCATTGGTTTGCCTAGTACTTTTTCTCGAGTGATTTGTTTCAAGTTCCACCCTCCTTTTTGCCCCTTGAGTTTCTTCTACTAATGGGATGCTTTCAGTGTCTTTTGCTGTGAAGACAGATAGAAAATATTATTTCAAAGTCTCTGTCATTTCCTTGTTTCTCATGATTAATTCCCAGTCTCCTCATAGAGTTATAGAGAGATACAGCACTGAAACAGGCCCTTCGGCCCACTGAGTCTGTGTCGACCATCAACCACCCATTTATACTAATCCTACATTAATCCCATGTCCCCTACCACATCCCCACCTTCCCTCAATTCTCCTGCCACCTACCTACACTAGGGGCAATTTACAGTGGCCAATTTACCTATCAACCTGCAAGTCTTTGGCTGTGGGAGGAAACCGGAGCACCCTGTGGAAATCCACGCGGTCACAGGGAGAACTTGCAAACTCTGCACAGGCAGGACTCAGAACCGAACCCAGGTCGCTGGAGCTGTGAGTTTGCGGTGCTAACCACTGCGCCATTGTGCCGTCCTCATCTAAGGGACCGACATTTACTTGTCTGACTAACTTAATTGAATTTTTTGAAAATGTAACAAGGAAGATTGATGAGGTAGTGCAGCTACTCTCTTCCTTTCTATATACTTGTAGAACCTCTTGCTGTTTGTTTTTATATTTCTTGCTAGTTTAGGATTTTAACTACCCCAATATTAACTGGGATAGTTTTAGTGTAAAAGGAATTGAGGGAGCAGAATTCTTGAGGTGCATTCAGGGGAACTTTTTTGCCCAGTATGTAGCAAGTCCAACAAGAGAGGGCGCAGTTTTAGACTTCGTTTTAGGAAATGAAGGAGTGGCAATAGAGTATTTTGATAGTAGTGATCATAATTTAGTCAGTTTTAACATAATTATGGAAAAGGACAGAAATACAACAGGAGTTAGAGTTCTCAATTGGGGCAAGGCCAATTTTACTAAACTGAGGAGTGATTTAGTGAAAGTGGACTGGAAACAGCTACTTGACGGTAAATCAGTGTTGGAACAATGGGAGGTATTCAAAGGGGAGATTCAAGGCGTTCAGAGTGAACATGTTCCCACAAAGAAAAAGGGTGGGACGGCCAAATTTAGAGCCTCATGGATGTCAAGGGGCTTACAGAGTAAGATAAGGCAGAAAAGGGAAGCTCATGTCCAACACCGAGCTCAATACTAAGAAAGCAGAGAGGAGCATAGAAAGTGGAGGGGTGAAATCAAAAAGGAAATTAGGAGAGCTAAGAGAGGGCATGAAAGAATATTGGCAAGCAAATTCAAGGTGAACCTAAAGATGTTTTCTTAATACATTAAGAGTAAGGATAACTAAGGAAAGAGTAGGTCCCATAAAAGATCAAAAAGGAAACATATGTGTAGGGGTGGAAGATGTTGGTATTGTTCATGAATGCTTTGCGTCTGTCTTCATAAGAGGGGGATGGTGCAGGTATTGTAGTTAAGGAAGAGGGGTGTGAAGTATTGGATGTGATAAACATAGAGAGAGAGAGGAAGTATTAATGGGATTTGCATCCTTGAAAGTTGATAAATCACCAGGGCCAGATGAAATATACCCCAGTATAATAAAAGCAAAATACTGCAGATGCTGGAAATCTGAAATAAAAACAAGAAATGCTGGAACCACTCAGCAGGTCTGGCAGCATCTGTGAAAAGAGAAGCAGAGTTAACGTTTCGGGTCAGTGACCCTTCTTCGGAACTGACAAATATTAGAAAAGTCACAGGTTATAAGCAAGTGAGGTGGGGGTGGGGCAAGAGATAACAAAGGAGTTCTCGATTGGACCAGGCCACATCGCTGACCAAAAGGTCACGGAGCAAAGGCAAACAATATGTTAATGGTGTGTTGAAAGACAAAGCATTAGTACAGGTTAGGTGTTAATACATTGAATATTGAACAGCAGCAAGTGCAAACCTGAAAAAAAACAGTGGGTAAGCAAACTAGACAAACTAAGATGAAATGAAATAAATGCAAAAAAAAGATTGTAAAAAATGTAAAAAAAGAATGTAAAAAAAATAACTAAAAATGAAAGTAAAATGGGGGGCTGTCATGCTCTGAAATTATTGAATTCAATGTTCAGTCCGGCAGGCTGTAGTGTGCCTAATCGGTAGATGAGATGCTGTTCCTCGAGCTTGCGTTGATGTTCACTGGAACACTGCAGCAATCCCAGGACAGAGATGTGAGCAGGGGGGAGTGTTGCAATGGCAAGCAACCGGAAGCTCAGGGTCCTGCTTGCGGACTGAGTGGAGCTGTTCCGCAAAGCGGTCACCCAGTCTGCGCTTGGTCTCCCCAATGTAGAGGAGACCACACTGTGAGCAGCGAATACAGTATACTACATTGAAAGAAGTACAAGTAAATCGCTGCTTCACCTGAAAGGAGTGTTTGGGGCCTGGGATAGTGAGAGGATGTAAATGGGCAGGTATTACACCTCCTGCGATTGCAGGGGAAGGTGCCATGGGACGAGGTGGTGGGGGTAATGGAGGAGTGGATCAGGGTGTCGCGGAGGGAATGATCCCTTCGGAATGCTGACTGGAAGGGAGGGGAAGATGCGACTGGTAGTGGCATCACGCTGGAGGTGGCGGAAATGGCGGAGGATGATGCTTTGGATATGGAGGCTGATGGGGTGAAAAGTGAGGACAAGGGGAACCCTGTCACGGTTCTGGGAGGGAGGGGAAGGGGTGAGGGTAGAGGTGCGGGGAATGGGCTGGACACGGTTGAGGGCCCTGTCAACCACAGTGGGGGGAAATCCTCGGTTGAGGAAAAAGGAGGTCATATCAGAAGCACCGTCATGGAAGGTAGCATCATCAGAGCAGATGCGTCGGAGACGGAGAAACTGAGAGAATGGAATGGAGTCCTTACAGGAGGTAGGGTGTGAAGAAGTGTAGTCGAGGTAGCTGTGGGAGTCGGTGGGCTTATAATGGATATTGGTAGACAACCTATCCCCAGAGATGGAGACATATACCCCAGGCTGTTCAAAGAAGCCAGAGAGGAAATAGCGGAAGGTCTGATCATCATTTTCCAGTCCTCACTGGATACAGGTGTGGTGCCGGAGGATGGGAGGACTGCTAACATTGTACCTCTGTTTAAAAAGGGAGCGAGGGATGGACCAAATAATTACAGGCCAGTCAGTCTAACCTCGGTAGTGGGCAAATTATTGGAATCAATTCTGAGACACAGGATAAACTGTCACTTATAAGTAATCAAGGATAGTCAGCATGGATTTGTTAAAGGAAGATCTTGTCTGACTAACTTAATTGAATTTTTTGAAAAAGTAACAAGGAAGATTGATGAGGTAGTGCAGGTGATGTAGTCTACATGGCTTTTAGCAAGGTTTTTGACAAGGTCCCAAATGGCAGACTGGTTTAAAAAACATAAAAGCCCATGAGATCCAGGAAAATGTAGCAAACTGGATACAAAATTGGCATAGTGGCAGGAAACAAAGGGTAATTGTTTACAGGTTCTTTTGCGACTGGAGGGCTGTTTCCAGTGGCGTTCCGCAGGGTTCAGTACTAGGTCCCCTGCTTTTTGTGGTATAAACGATTTGGACGTAAATGTAGGGGGCATGATCAAGAAGTTTTAGATGACACAAAGATTGGCTGTGTGGTAGTTCGCAAGGAGGATAGCTGTAGGCTGCAGGAAGATATTGATGATCTGGTCAGATGGGCAGAAAAGTGGTAAATGGAATTCAACCCAGAGAAGTGTAAGGCGATGCATTTGGGGAGGTCAAACAAGGCAAAGAAATAAATGATTAATGAGAGAATATTTATTTAGAGATACAGCACTGAACAGGCCCTTCCGCCCACCAAGTCTGTGCTGACCATCAACCGCTCATTTATACTAATCCTACATTAATCCCATATTCCTACCACATCGTCAAACTTCCCTCAATTCCTCTGCCACCTACCTATACTAGGGGCAATTTATAATGGCCAATTTACCTATCAACCCGCAAGTCTTTGGCTGTGGGTGGAAACCCACGCAGTCACAGGGAGAACTTGCAAACTCCGCACAGGCACCACCCAGAATTGAACCTGGGTCGCTGGAGCTGTGAGGCTGCAGTGCTAACCACTGCGCCACTGTGCCGCCCCAACAATACTGAAAGGTGTAGAGGAAATGGGGGACCTAGGCGTGAATGTCCACAAATCTCTGAAGGTAGCAGGACAGGTCAATAAGGTGTTTAAGAAGGCATATGGAATCCTTTCCTTTATTAGCCAAGATATAGAATAAAAGAGCAGGGAGGTTATGCTGGAACTGTGTAACTCATTGGTTAGGCCACAACTTGAGTACTGTGTGCAGTTCTGGTCATCTCATTACACGTGTAATTGCACTAGAGAGGGTACAGAGGAAATATACGAGGATAATGCCAGGACTGGAAAAATTAGGAAAGATTGGATAGGCTGGGGTTGTTCTCCTTAGAACAGAGAAGGTTGAGGGGAGATTTGATTGAAACGGACAAAATTCTGGCCTACCACTAATCTTTGCAACATTTAATGCTTTTTTGCTCAATTTGACACCATCCTTAACTTCCTTAGTTCGCCACGGATGTTCATCCTTCTCGTAGTCTTTCTTTCTCAATGGAATACATCTTTGAGAATTATGAAATATCTCCTTTGGTGTCTGCCACTGCTTAGCTACCATCTTGAATTTTAATTTATTTTTCCAGTCCACTTTAGCCAACTCTGTTTGTCTTCATGCCTTTGTAATTGCCTTTATTTAAGTTAAGGACACTGGTTTCAGACCCACGTTTTTCACCTTCAAACTGAATGAAGTTTATCTTGTTATGATCACTCTCTTCTCCAGACAATCCTTTACTATGAGACAATTAATTAATCCTGTCACATTATGCATTACCAAATTTTAAATCGCCTACTCCTTGGTTGGTTCCACAATGTATTATTCTAAGAAACTGTCCAACGTATGCTCTGTGAACTCATCCTTTGCCAATTTGATTTATCCAATCTATATAAAGATTAAAGTCACCCACGGTTATGAAGTAGCTTTCTTACAAGCCCCCATTATTTCTTGATTTATACTCTATTCGATAGTGTAGCTAGCATTAGGGGGCCTATAGACAACTGCCACCAGCGACTTTTCTTTTGCTATTACTTGCCAAACTGATTCTACACCTTGATCGTCCAAGCCAAGATAATTTCTCACTACTGGACTGATCTCATCTTTTGTTAAGAGTGACCCTACCTTCTTTTCCTTTCCATCTATCCATCCGAAATGTCAAGTACCCTTGGTCACCTTTCAACCACACGTATGCAATGGCTATCAGATCATATCTACTTATTTCTGTGTGCCGTTATTTCATCTATCTTGTTACAAATGGTGCAGCCATTCAGATAAAGAGCTTCTAGTTCTCTCTGTTTACAATTTTTCCCTACTCTGACCCTATTTGCTAGTTCTTTTGGGCCTCCTTATCTCGAGAGACAATGGATACGCGCCTGGAGGTGGTCAGTGGTTTGTGAAGCAGCGCCTGGAGTGGCTATAAAGGCCAATTCTGGAGTGACAGGCTCTTCCACAGGTGCTGCAGAGAAATTTGTTTGTTGGGGCTGTTGCACAGTTGGCTCTCCCCTTGCGCCTCTGTCTTTTTTCCTGCCAACTACTAAGTCTCTTCGACTCGCCACAATTTAGCCCTGTCTTTATGGCTGCCCGCCAGCTCTGGCGAATGCTGGCAACTGACTCCCACGACTTGTGATCAATGTCACACGATTTCATGTCGCGTTTGCAGACGTCTTTATAACGGAGACATGGACGGCCGGTGGGTCTGATACCAGTGGCGAGCTCGCTGTACAATGTGTCTTTGGGGATCCTGCCATCTTCCATGCGGCTCACATGGCCAAGCCATCTCAAGCGCCGCTGACTCAGTAGTGTGTATAAGCTGGGGATGTTGGCCGCTTCAAGGACTTCTGTGTTGGAGATATAGTCCTGCCACCTGATGCCAAGTATTCTCCGAAGGCAGCGAAGATGGAATGAATTGAGACGTCGCTCTTGGCTGGCATACGTTGTCCAGGCCTCGCTGCCGTAGAGCAAGGTACTGAGGACACAGGCCTGATACACTCGGACTTTTGTGTTCCGTGTCAGTGCGCCATTTTCCCACACTCTCTTGGCCAGTCTGAACATAGCAGTGGAAGCCTTACCCATGCGCTTGTTGATTTCTGCATCTAGAGACAGGTTACTGGTGATAGTTGAGCCTAGGTAGGTGAACTCTTGAACCACTTCCAGAGCGTGGTCGCCAATATTGATGGATGGAGCATTTCTGACATCCTGCCCCATGATGTTCGTTTTCTTGAGGCTGATGGTTAGGCCAAATTCATTGCAGGCAGACGCAAACCTATTTGCTAGTGCACTTTCATTTATACCCCACTGTCCTCCCACTCTCACAAGTTCTTCAGCAGCCCCGAGGCGATGTCCTTAACCCGGGCAGGCAAGAAGGCTTTTTGGACTCGCGCTTTTGGCTGCAGAAAACCGCATTCGTCCCCCAAACTATTCTGCCCCCTACCACCACTACTTTCCTTCTTCCTCCAACTTGAATGGCCCCTGCTCCATGATGATGTGGTCAGTTTGCTCATTCTCCCTGCAGTCCTTGCTCTCGTCCACACAGGCTGCAAGAACCTCAACCTGTTGGACAAGTGCAAGATCTGAGGCTCCTCCAGTGCTACCTTCTGGATCCTCATACCTCACTCATCACACCCATTTGTCCTGACCACTGACCAAATTTGAAGTACTTAATCTAAAAGTTGTGACTGCCTCCTGGAATGAAGTGTTCAGGTAACTCCCTCCCTGATGTGGTAATAAAAATTTTAGTAATAAATGACTTGAAATGCAAAGTGTTCTGTAATATTTTTTGAATATTTGGTGATCTGCAGTATTAATTGTTCAAGGGTAATGTGATTTTGTGATAGTAAAATTGTATATTGTCGTGTGTGACTCACTGGTAATGCTCTCAGCTGAGTCAGAAAGAAAGTTGTGTTCAAATCCCACTCCAGAGACTTGAGCCCTATAATCTAGGCTGACACCCAGTTCAGTTGCTGATTTTTGGATGAGATGTTAACTGGAGTCGCATCTGCTCTCAGTTAGATGTAAAAGACCCTATGGCAATATTTGAACAGGAACAGGGTGTTCTCCCTGTTGACCTGGCCCATGTTTATCCTTGAACCAATATCACAAACAGCTTATGGTCATTATCACATTGTTATTTGTGGAGTTTGCTGTACACAAAGTGGCTGCCATGTTTCCCATTTTGAAACAGTGACTGCACTTCAACAGTATTCAGTTTTGTTGCTGAGGTTACAGAGAGGGTTGGAGAGGGTAATCCAGTTGTGTATAACAATGTCCAAAAGGTGTATGATAAAATGCCACATAGCAGCTTTGTCAGCAAAGTTAGAGTCTGTGGAATAAACGGAACAGTAGCAGCATAGATACGAAATTGACTGACAGGAAACATAGTTGTGAATGGTTGTTTCTCAGACTGGAGGAAAGTTTATAGTGGGGTTACCCAGGGATCGGTGTTGGGACCCCTGCTTTTCTTGATATATAAATGACCTAGACTTGGGCGTACAGGGCACAATCTCAAAATTTGTAGATGAGGCAAAACTTGGAAGTATTGTAAACTGGGAGGAGGATAGTGATAGACTTCAAGAGGACGAAGACAGGCTGGTGAAATGGGCAGATAAGCAGCAGAAGAAATTTAATGCAGAGAAGTGTGAAGTGATTTATTTTGGTAGGAAGAATGAGGAGAGGAAATATAAATTCAATGTACAATTCTAAAGGGGGTGCAGGAGCAGAGCGCCCTGGGGGTATATGTGCACAAATCATTGAAGGTTGCAGGGCAGGTTGAGAAAGTGGTTATTAAAGTATATGGGATCTGGGGCTTTATAAATAGGGGCATAGGGTACAAAAGCAAGGAGGTTCTGATAAGCCTATATAAAACACTGGTTCAGCCTTAACTGGAGTATTGTGTCTTGTTCTGGGCACCACACTTTCAGAATGATGTTATAGAGGGTGCAGAAAAGATTCATGAGAATGGTTCCAGGGATGAGGAACTTCAATTACGTGGATAGATTGGAGAAGCTGGGGCTGATTTCCTTGGAGAAGAGAAGATTAAGAGGAGATTTGATAGAGGTGTTAAAAATGATTCGCATTGGCTGAAGTATCGAGAACCAGAGGACACTGATTAAGGTGGTTGGAAAAAAGAGCCAAAGGCAACATGAGGAAAAATATTTTTGTACAGCGCGTGGTCAGGATCTGGAATGCACTGCCTGAGGATGTGATGGCAGTAGATTCAATCGAAGACTTCAAAAGAGAATAGGAAACAATCTGAAGAGAAAATTTGCAGGGGAGTGAGACTAGGTGAGTTGCTGTTTGAGAGCCGGCACAGATATGACAGGCATTTACCTTCCGGGAGAGCAGCAGACAGGAGTAAACCTGCGGGAGGGACACGGAGCAGTTAAATAAAGCCTAAGGATTGCAGCCCAAAGCACTTGCCTTCTGGGAGAGCAGCGAAGAGGCATACAGGTGCGCTGGAGTTTGAAAATAAACCAGTGAACAGTGACATCACAGGAAAGCATGGCGTTTAGAACAATACTCCAGCTGAGGCCATACAAGTTCAACATAACTTCCTTGCTCTTGTACTCTATGCCCCTATTAATAAACCCAGGATACTGTATGCTTTATTAACTGCTCTCAAGCTGTCCTGCCACTTTCAATGATTTATGCACGTATACACCTAGGTCCCTCTGCTCCTGCACCCCCTTTAGAATTGTACCCTTTATTATATATTGTGTCTCTATGTTCTTCATACCAAAATGAATTACTTCACATTTCTCTGCATTGAACTTCCTCTGCCACCTGTCTTCCCATTCCACCAACTTGTCTGTCCTTTTGAAGTTCTAGACTATCCTCACAGTTCACAATGCTTCCAAGTTTCGTATCATCTGCAAACTTTGAAATTGTGCCCTGAACACCAAGGCTGAGATCGTTAATATATATCCGGAAAAGCAAGGGTCCCAACACTAACCCCTGGGGAACTCCACTACAAACCTTCCTCCAGCCCGAAAAACATCCATTAACCACTACTCTTTGTTTCCTGTCACTCAGCCAATCTCGTATCCATGTACAGTCTCTTTTATTCCATGAGCTACAAGTTTGCTCACAGGTCTCTTGTGTGGCACTGTATCAAACGTCTTTTGAAAGTCCATGTACACCACATCAACAGCATTGCCCTCATCAACCCTCTCTGTTACCTCCTCAAAAAAAGCTCCAGCAAGTTAGTTAAATGTGATTTTCCCCTAAGAAATGCATGTTGGCTTTCCTTAATTAACTTGCTTTTGTCCATGTGACTATTGATTTTGTCCCGCATTATTTTTTCTGGAAGTTTTCCCACCACTGAAGTTAAACTGACCGGCCTGTAGTTGCTGGGCTTATCTTTACACCCTTTTTTGAAAAAGGGTATAACATTTGCAATTCTCCAGTCCTCTGGCACCACCCTGAGTCTAAGGAAGACTGAAAAATTATGGCCAGTGCCTCTGCGATTTCCACCTTCACTTCTCTCAGTATCCTTGCATGCATCTCATCTGGTCCTGGTACTTTATCCCCTTTAAGTACAGTAAGCCTATCTAATACTTCCTCTTTATCAATTTTAAATCCCTCTACTTATCTGAATTACCTCCTCTTTCAACGTTGCCTGGGTTGCATCTTCTTCTTTGGTAAAACAATGCGTGGCTGGATAGATGGTGCAGGAGGGAGGGCTTTGGATTCTTGGGACATTGGGACCGGCTCTGGGGGAGATGGGACCTGTACAGGCCAGACTGGTTGCACCTGAACAGAGCCAGGACTGAGTCCTTGTGGGACGTTTTGCCAGTTCTGTTGGGGAGGGTTTAAACTAGTTTGGCAGGAGGATGGGGACCTGAGGGTAGACTCAATTGGGACAAAATCAGAAATGAAAATGGAAGGTAGGAAATTAATGGATCATTCTGGAAGTCAGAGAAAACAAAGGTTAGAACATTTTACAAAAAAAAGAGTTTGGCAGTGCTCAAGGGTATCTATTTCAATGCAAGGAGTATAGCAAATGAAGCAGATGAGCTGAAGGCACAGATAGACACGCGGCCATATGATATCATAGCTATTACAGAAACATGGCTTAAGGAGGGACAGGAATGGCAGCTCAACGTTCCTGGTTACAGGGTTTTCAGACGCGATAGGGAGGGGGATAAGAAAGGGGGAGTGGCAATTTTGGCTAAAGAAACTATTACAGCTGTGAGGAGGGATGATATATTAGAAGTTTCATCAAATGAGGCCATATGGATTGAGCTAAGGAACAAAAAAGAGGCAATCACACTGCTGGGAGTGTACTATAGACCCCAAACAGTCAGAGGGAGATAGAAGAGCAGATATGTAGACAAATTTGAGAAGTGCAAGAACAATAGAGCGGTAATAATAGGGGATTTTAACTACCCCAATATTAACTGGCATAGTTTTAGTGTGAAAGGAATTGAGAGCATAGAATTTTTGAGCTGCATTCAGGAGAACTTTTTTGCCCAGTATGTAGCAAATCTAACAAGAGGGGGCAGTTTTAGGCTTAGTTTTAGGAAATGAAGATGGGCAGGTGGAAGGAGTGGCAGTGGGAGAGCATTTTGGTGATAGTGATCATAATTCAGTCAGTTTTAACATAATTATGGAACAGGACAGAGAACAGGAGTTAGAGTTCTCAATTGGGGCAAGACCAATTTTACTAAACTGAGGAGTGATTTAGCGAAAGTGGACTGGAAACCACTACTTGAAGGTAAATCAGTGTCAGAGCAGTGGGAGGCATTCAAAGGGGAGATTCGAGGGGTTCAGAGTAACTATGTTTCCATAAAGAAAAAGGATGAGACGGCCAAATCTAGAGCCCCATGGATGTCAACGATCTTACAGGGTAAGATAAGGCAGAAAAAGAAAGCTCATGTCGGACACCAAGAACTTAATACTAAGAAAGCCGAGAGGATATAGAAAGCGGACGTGAAATCAAAAAGGAGATTCGAAAAGCAAAAAGAGGGCATGAAAGAATATTGGCAGGCAAAAGTAAGGCACCCAAAGATGTTTTATCAATACATTAAGAGTAAGAGGATAACTAAGGAGAGAGTAAGGCCCATAAAAGACCAAAAAGGTAACCTATGTGTAGGGGCGGAAGATGTTGGTATTGTTTTGAATGAATACTTTGCATCTATCGTCAAAAAAGAGGGGGACGATGCAGATATTGTAGTTAAGGAAGAGGGGTGTGAAGTATTTGATGTGATAAACATAGTGAGAGAGGAAGTATTAATGGGATTAGCATCCTTGAAAGTTGATAAATCACCAGGGCCAGATGAAATGTACCAGAGGCTGTTAAAAGAAGCAAGAGAGGACAATAGCGGAAGGTCTGACCATCATTTTCCAGTGCTCACTGGATACTGGTGTGGTGCCGGAGGATTGGAAAATTGTTAATGTTATAGAGTCGTACAGCATAGAAACAGGCCCTTCAGCCCACCGCATCCATGCCAACCATAATGCCTATCTATACTAATCCCACCTGTCTGCATTAATTGCTTACCCCTCGATGCCTTGCTCATTCAAATACCTGTCCAGATGTCTCTTAAATGTTGCTACTGTTCCTGCCTCAGGCAGCTCATTCCAGATACCCACTATTTTTGGTGTGCAAAATTTACCCCTTTGATCCCTTTTAAACCTCCCCCCTCTCACCTTAAATCTATGCCCTCTAGTTTTAGTCACCCCTACCATGGGAAACAGACTCTGGCTATCTACCCTAAGTATGCCTCTCATAATTTTATGTACCTCTATCATGTCCCCTCTCAGCCTCCTTCGCTCCAGGGAAAACAGACCCAACCTATCCAATCCCCCTTTATAACTCAAGCCCTCCAAACCAGGCAACATCCTTGTGAATCTTTTCTGCATCCTCTCTAGCTTCATCACATCTTTCCTGTAGTGCGGCGACCAGAATGTACACAGTACTCCAAATTTGGCCTAACCGACGTTATGTACAACTGTGACGTGACGTCCCAACTCTTGTACTCAATGCCTCGGCCGATGAAGGCAAGCATGCCATATGCCTTCTTCACCACCCTGTCTACCTGTGTTGCCACTTTCAGGGAACTATGTACTTTCACCCCAAGGTCTCTCTGCTCAACAACAGGGCCCTGCCATTCACTGTATATGTCCTGCCCTGGTTTAACTTCCCAAAATGCATCACTTCGCACTTGTCTGCATTAAATTCCGTTTGCCAATCCCTTGCCCACTTTTCCAATTTATATATTTCCTGTTGTAACCTTAGACAACCTTCTTCACTGTCCACTATACCACCAATTTTGGTGTCATCAGCAAACTTACTAATCGTGCTCCCTACATTCACATCCAAGTCATTAATATATATGACAAACAGAGGGCCCAGCACCGATCCCTGCGGCACACCACTGGTCACCGGCCTCCAATCTGAAAAACAACCCTCCACTACCACCCTCTGCCTCCTATCACCAAGCCAATTTTGTATCCAATTGGCTAGCTCACGCTGGATCCCATGTGTTCGAACCTTCTGGGCTAGCCTACCATGCGGGACCTTGTCAAAGGCCTTGCTGAAGTCCATGTAGACAACGTCCATAGCCCTGCCCTTGTCAATCCTCTTGGTCACCTCCTCGAAAAACTCCATCAAATTCGTGAGACATGATTTCCCATGCACAAAGCCATGCTGTCTATCCCTAATCAGACCTTGCCTTTCCAAATGCATATAAATCCTGTCTCTCAGAATCCATTCCAAAAACTTTCCCACCACTGATATAAGGCTCACCGGCCTGTAGTTCCCTGGCTTATCCCTACTGTCCTTCTTAAAGGCACAACATTAGCTATCCTCCAGTCTACCGGTACCTCACCCGTGGCTAATGATGATACAAAAATCTCTGCCAGGGCCCCAGCAATCTCCTCTCTTGCTTTCCATAGCATCCTAGGATACATCTGGTCAGGCCCTGGGGATTTATCCATTTTAATGCACTTCAAAACTTCCAACACCTCTTCCTTTGTAATGTTGATATGCTCCAGGGTATCACTGTTCCCTCCCTTGAATTCTATGTTCTATGTTCTATGTTCTAACTCACTAGCTTCCGTGATCTTCTCCACGGTAAATACAGAGGAGAAGTATTCATTTAAGACCTCGCCCATTTCCCTTGGCTCCACACATAGATTACCACACTGATCCTTAAAGGGACCTACTCTCCCCCTAGCTACCCTTTTAATATACTTATAGAATCTTTTTAGGATTCTCCTTTATCCTATCTGCCAGGGAAATCCCATGGCCCCTTTTCGCCTTCCTAATTTCCTTCTTAAGTGTTGTACCTCTGTTTAAAAAGGGAGAGAGGGATAGACTGAATAATTACAGGCCAGTCAGTCTAACCTCTAGTGGGTAAATTATTGGAATCTATTCTGAGATAGGATAAACTGTCACTTAGAAAGGCACAGGTTAATCAAGGATAGTTCGCATGGATTTGTTAAAGGAAGATCTTGTTTGACCAACTTGACTAAATTATTTGAAGAACTAACAAGGAAGATAGATGAGGGTAGTGCAGTTGATGTGGTCTACATGGATTTTATCAAGGCTTTTGACAAGGTCCCACATGGCAGACTTCTTTTAAAAAATAAATAAATAAAATCCCATGGGATCCAGGGAAATGCAGCAAGGTGAAGACAAAATTGGCTCAGTGGCAGGAAACAAAAGGTAATTGACGGTTTTTTTTATAACTGGAGTGCTGTTTCCAGTGGCGTTCCACAGGGCTCAGTACTGGGTCCCCTGCTTTTTGTGGTATTAACAAATTGGATGTAAATGTGGGGGGCATGATCAAAAAGTTTGCAGATGACACAAAGATTGGCTGTGTGGTAGATAGCGAGGAGGATAGCTGTAGGTTGCAGGAAGATATTGATGGTCTGGTCAGATGGGCAGAAAAGTGGCAAATGGAATTCAACTTGGAGAAGTGTGAGGTGATGCATTTGGGGAGGTCAAACAAGGCAAAGGAATACACGATTAATGGGAAAATACTGAAGTGCCGAGGAAGTGAGGGACCTTGGAGTGAATGTCCACAGATCCCTGAAGGTAGCAGGACAAGTCAATAAGGTGGTTAAGAAGGCATATGGAATCCTTTTACTAGCCGAGGTATGGAATATAAAAGCAGGGAGGTCATGCTGAAACTCATTGATTAAGCCAGAACTTGAGTACTGTGTGCAGTTCTGGTCACCTCATTTCAGAAAGGATGTAATTGCACTGGAGAGGGTACAGAGGAGATTTACGATGATGTTGCCAGGACTGGAAAAATACAGCTATAAGGAAAGATTGGATAGGCTGGGGTTGTTCTCCTTAGAACAGAGAAGGCTGAGGGAAGATCTGATTGAAATGTACAAAATTGTGAGGGGCCCGGGTAGAGTGGAGGTGAAGGGTCTATTCACCTTAGCAGAAAGGTCAGTGACTAGGGGGCATAGATTTAAAGTGATTGGTAGAAAAGTTAGAGGGGAAATGAGGAAACGATTTTTCTCCCAGAGGGTGGTGGGGGTCTGGAACTCACTGCCTGAAAGGGTAGTTGAGGCAGAAACCCTCAACTCATTCAAAAGGAGTCTGGATATGCACCTCAAGTGCTGTAATCTGCAGGGCTACAGAACAAATGCTGGCAGGTGGGATTAGAATGAGTGGATTGTTTTTTAGCTGGCACAGGCATGATGAGCCAATTGGCCTCTTTCTGTACTTTAAACTTTCTATGATTTCTTTGATTCCTGTGCTGTAACCATTCTATGAATTGCAAAGCGTTTTGAGATGTCCTGAGGTCATAAATGGCAGTATAGAAAGGCAAGTCCTTCTGTAAAATCATTGAATGATACAGGACAGAAGGAGGCCATTCTTTCCAATGTGTTTGCATGGTTCTTTGTTTCCTTTCTTTGGCCCACGTTTGCTTGATTGATCTCTTTGGTGCCCACACTCTCGGTCTCTCACTGGCACTCGCGTCCATGCTTGCTTGCTGACTCTCCCCAGGGACGGAATAATCTGCATTCAGGTAGGATTGATCAATCCAGCCAAATTAGATCACAAACAAATCTTTTGATAAACATGTGCTTGTTGCCAGCAATAGTGATGGTGTAATGGGAGCCTTTGTCCTCCTTGTGAACCTTAGTTACAGTCCTATCAAATAAAAGAATGGAATTCAAGTGAAGCCATAATTCCACATCCACATAGTATGTACTGTGTCTACTTGGATTTATGCTTCTATATCCTGCTTCATTCAAGAATCACATTTAATTTGCTCTCTTTCCCACCATTTAATAATTTAGCTTCTTTTTTGGTTTAGGGAACTGAGAGGTGGACAAGTAAATCCAGTCTTCTCCAAGTGCTGATATCAATTCAAGGTTAGTGCTGAGCAAAGTGTTGAACTACTTGTACTTGTGACGGTTGCTTACAGGAATCCAGCAAATCCTGTACTGCCACTTATCTGGATTTTGCTGAATACTAGAAAGGATTTCCTGATGACTTTCACTTCATGATTTTTACCCAAATTATGCAATGTTGCTTTGAATGTCATCTTCAAAGTTTTTCTGGTACTGTCTGGCATGTTGATCACATAAGCACCCTGTCCACCTGCTGAATTCTCTGACTCTAACTGAGGTTTCGCTCTACAAGCACTGGTTGCCCTTTGGTATCTCATCCATGAGAATGTGAGAACGTAAAAAAAAGTAGGAGCTGGAGTATGCCATATTCATTGCGATCATGGCTGAACTTCTACATCAACTCAACTTTTCCCCCCTGATCCTCATCTCTCTCAATTCCCTTAGTGTCCAAAAAATCTCGTCTCAGTCTTAGTTATATAGCACAGAAACAGCCCTTCGGCCCATCGTCTCTGTGCTGGCCATCAAGCACCTAACTATTCTAATCCCATTTTCCAGCACTTGGCCCATAGCCTTGTATGCTATGGCATTTCAAGTGCTCATCTAAATACTTCTTAAATGTTGTGAGGGTTCATGCCTCTACCACCACTTCAGGCAGTGTGTTCCAGATTCCAACCACCCTCTGAGTGAAAAAATTTTCCTCAAATCCCCTCTAAACCTCCTGCCCCTTACCTTAAATCTATGGCCCCTGTTATTGACCCCTCCGCTAAGGGAAAAAGTCTCTTCCTATATAACCTATCAATGCCCTCATAATTTTGTAAACTCAATCATGACCCCCCTCATCCTTCTCTGTTCTAAGGAAAACAACCCTAGCCTTTTTAGTCTCTCTTCATAGCTAACATGCTCCAGCCCAGGCGACATCCTGGTGAATCTCCTCTGCACCATCTCCAGTGCAATCACATCCTTCCTGTAGTGTGGGGCCCAGAACTGTACACAGTACTCCATGCATGATTTCACCAAAGCTCTATATAATTACAGCATGACTTACTCTTGTACTCCAATCCCCTTGCATAACCATTTGCCTTCTTAGTAGCTATATCTGCATGTTAACTTTCTGTGATTGGTGTACAAGGACACCCCAAATCCTTCTGCATAGTAACACTTGCTCGTCACTTATCTTTCAAAAAATATTCTGCTTTTCCATTCTTCCTACCAAAGTGGATAATTTCTCACTTCCCCACATTATACGGAGTAGAATTTCAAAATTTTCCAATGAAACCAAACTTGGAGGAGTGACAAACAGTGAGGATGATACGAGCTGCCTGTTAGAGGACATAGACTAACAGAATGGGCAGACAAGTGGCAGATGGAATTTGATACAGATAAGTGTGAGATGCATTTTGGCAGAAGGGATAGGGTGAGGCAATTTAGACTTAATGGCTTATTCTAAAGAACATGCAGGAACAGAGGGACCTGGGGGTTCATGTGCATCGATTTTTCAAGGTGGCAGGACATATTGAGAGTGTGGTTAGCAAAACTTATGGGATCTTGGGCTTCATAAATAGAGGCATAGAGTACAAAAGAAAGGAAGTTATGCTGAACCTTTAGAAAGCTCTGATTAGGCCCCAACTAGAGTATTGCGTACAGTTCTGGTCACCATACTTTGGGAAGGATACGAGGGTCTTTGAGAGGGTGCAGAGGAGATTTACCAGAATGGTTCCAGGGATGGGGGATTTTAGTTACAAGGTTAGGTTGGAAAAGCTGGGGTTGTTCTACTTGGAGCAAAGGAGATTGAGGGGAGATCTGATAGAAGTGCCCAAGATTAAGATAGTCTTAGACAAGTTAGACTAGGAAAAACCGTTCCCATTAACTGATGGTATAAGGACTAGGGGACACAGGTAGAAGGTTTTGGGCAAGGGATGCAGGGGGAATGTGAGGAAGAACTTTTTTTAATGCAGCGAGTGGTAATGATCTGGAACTTGCTGCCCACGTGGGTTCTGGAAGCGGAGATGTTGAATGATTTCAAAAGTAAATTGGATGGGCACTTGAAGGAAATAAAGTTGCAGGGCTGCGGGGAATTGAGTAGGGGAATGGGACTGACTGATTTGCTCCATGGGGAGCCAACATGAACCAGATGGGCCAAATGGCATCCCCCTGTGCCATAAATGACTCTGACTACTCCATCGCTGCCTTTTTCTTTCGTCGCTTAACTGATCTGTATCCCTTTGCAGTCTCTTTGCGTCATCCTTACAGCTTACCTTCCCATCTGGCTTTGCATTGTCAGCAAACACGTAGTTGCCTCATCCAAGTCACTGATATATATTGTAAATAGCTGAGGCCCAAGCACTGACCCTTACCGCACTCCAGTAGTTACACCCTTCTTCTTTTGGGCCTCCTTATCTCGAGAGACAATGGATATGCGCCTGGAGGTGGTCAGTGGTTTGTGAAGCAGCGCCTGGAGTGGCTATAAAGGCCAATTCTGGAGTGACAGGCTCTTCCACAGGTGCTGCAGAGAAATTTGTTTGTCGGGGCTGTTGCACAGTTGGCTCTCCCCTTGCGCCTCTGTCTTTTTTCCTGCCAACTACTAAGTCTCTTCGACTCGCCACAATTTAGCCCCGTCTTTATGGCTGCCCGCCAGCTCTGGCGAATGCTGGCAACTGACTCCCACGACTTGTGATCAATGTCACACGATTTCATGTCGCGTTTGCAGACGTCTTTATAGCGGAGACATGGACGGCCGGTGGGTCTGATACCAGTGGCGAGCTCGCTGTACAATGTGTCTTTGGGGATCCTGCCATCTTCCATGCGGCTCACATGGCCAAGCCCTACCATCCTAAATATGACCCATTTATTCCTGCTCTCTGTTTCTGTCCATTAACCAATGTTCAATTCATGCCAATATTGTGCATCAACCTCTTGTGTGATACCATATTGAATACCCTCTGAAAATCCAAATATACTACATCCGCCGGTTTCCTCCTTATCCACCCTGCTAGTGACACCTTCACAAAAAACCTAATAGATTTGTCAAACACGATTTCCCTTTTATGAAAGTGTTAACCCTGCCTAATCAATTTTGACTTTCCAAGTGCCCTATTGCAATGTCCTTAATGGATTCTAGCATTTCCCTATTAACTGGCTAACAAATAGTTCCCTGTTTTTAATCTCCTTCCTTTCTTGAATAGTGGAGTCACATTTGCTACCTTCCAATCCATGGGGACAGTTCTAGAATCTAGGGAATTCTGGGAGATTAAAACAATGCATCTGTAATTTCTGAAACCACCATTTTTATTACAGAAAACTCTTAAGGTGTAGACCATTGTGTCCAGGGAATTTGTCAGCTTTTAGTTGCAGTAATTTCTCCCAAGTTTTTTCTTTACTAACTACTTTAAGTTCCTTGCTATCAATAGGCCCTTTGTTATCCATTATAGAACATAGAACATAGAACATACAGCACAGAACAGGCCCTTCGGCCCACAATGTTGTGCCGATCCTTTGTCCTCTGTCAAGGACAATTTAATCTATACCCCATCATTCTCCTTTATCCATATACCTATCCAAAAGCCTTTTGAAAGTCCCTAAAGTTTCTGACTCAACAACTTCCCCGGGCAAGGCATTCCATGCCTCGACCACTCTCTGGGTAAAGAACCTTCCCCTGACATCCCCCTTATATCTCCCACCCTTCACCTTAAATTTATGACCCCTTGTAACGCTTTGCTCCACCCGGGGAAAAAGTTTCTGACTGTCTACCCTATCTATTCCCCTGATCATCTTATAAACCTCTATCATGTCACCCCTCATCCTTCTCCTTTCTAATGAGAAGAGGCCTAGAATGTTCAGCCTTTCCTCGTAAGACTTATTCTCCATTCCAGGCAACATCCTGGTAAATCTCCTCTGCACCCTCTCCAAGGCATCCACATCCTTCCTAAAATGAGGCGACCAGAACTGCACACAGTACTCCAAATGAGGCCTTACCAAGGTCCTGTACAGCTGCATCATCACCTCACGGCTCTTAAATTCAATCCCTCTGCTAATGAACGCTAACACCCCATATGCCTTCTTCACAGCCCTATCCACTTGAGTTGCAACTTTCAATGATCTATGCACATAGACCCCAAGGTCTCTCTGCTCCTCCACATGCCCAAGAACCCTACCGTTAACCCAGTATTTTGCATTCATGTTTGTCCTTCCAAAATGGACGACCTCACACTTTTCAGGGTTAAACTCCATCTGCCACTTTTCAGCCCAGCACTGCAACCTATCCAAGTCCCTTTGCAGACGACAATAGCCCTCCTCGGTATCCACAACTCCACCAACCTTTGTATCATCTGCAAATTTACTGACCCACCCTTCGACTTCCTCATCCAAGTCGTTAATAAAAATCACAAACAGGAGAGGACCCAGAACTGATCCCTGCGGCACGCCACTGGTAACTGGGCTCCAGGCTGAGTATTTACCATCTAAGACCACTCTCTGCCTTCTATCAGTTAGCCAATTCTTAATCCAACTGGCCACATTCCCCACTATCCCATGCCTCCTGACTTTCTCCATAAGTCTACCATGGGGGACCTTATCAAATGCCTTACTAAAATCCATGTACACCACATCCACTGGTTTACCCTCATCCACTTGCTTGGTCACCTGCTCAAAGAATTCAATCAGGCTTGTGAGGCAAGACCTACCCCTCACAAAACCGTGCTGACTGTCCCGAATCAAGCAGTGTCTTTCCAGATGCTCAGAAATCCTATCCCTCAGCACCTTTTCCATCAACTTGCCTACCACCGAAGTAAGACTAACTGGCCTGTAATTCCCAGGGTTGTTCCTATTCCCTTTCTTGAACAGGGGCACAACATTTGCCACCCTCCAATCACCTGGTACCACCCCCGTCAGCAGAGAAGATGAAAAGATCATTGCCAGCGGCTCTGCAATTTCATCCCTTGCTTCCCATAACATCCTTGGATATACCCCGTCAGGCCCGGGAGACTTGTCTATCTTCAAGTTATTCAAAAACCCCAACACATCTTCCCTCCTAACGAGCACTTCCTCGAGCTTACCAGTCTGCTTCCCACCGTCCTCTTCAGTAATACACCCCTTCTCATTCGTAAATACCGAAGAGAAGTACTCATTCAAAACCTCACTTATCTCTTCCGGCTCAACACACAGTCTCCCGCTATTGTCCCTGACCGGACCTATGGTCCCCTTAGTCATCCTCATATTTCTGACATACGCGTAAAAGGCCTTGGGGTTTTCTTTTATCCTACCCGCCAAGCATTTTTCATGCCCTCTCTTAGCTCTCCTAATCCCTTTCTTCAGATCCTTCCTGGCCATCTTGTATCCCTCCAGAGCTATGCCTGTGCCCTTTTTCCTCAACTTTATATACGCATCCTTCTTCTTCCTAACAAGACTCTCAACCTCTCTTGTCAACCACGGTTCCCTCACATGACCATCCCTTCCCTGTCTGACAGGGACATGCTTATCAATGGCCCCTATTATCTGCTCCTTGAAAAAGTTCCACATTTCGACCGTGCCCTTCCCTGCCAGCATATGCTCCCAACTTATGCTCCTCAGTTCCTGCCTGACAGCATCATATCTACCCTTCCCCCAATTGTAAACCTTGCCCTGTTGCACATACCTATCCCTCTCCATTACCACAGTGAATGCTACAGAATTGTGATCACTATCTCCAAAGTGCTCGCCCACCAACAGCTCTATCACTTGCCCTGGTTCATTACCTAGTACCAAATCCAATATTGCCTCCCCTCTGGTCGGGCAGTCTACATACTGAGTCAGAAAAGCTTCCTGGACATACTGCACAAACACTACCCCATCCAAACTATTCGATCTAAAGAGTTGCCAATCAATATTTGGGAAGTTGAAATCCCCCATAATTACTACCCTGTGACTTCTGCTCCTTTCCAAAATCTGTTTCCCAATCTGCTCTTCCACCTCCCTGCTGCTATTGGGGGGCCTATAGAAAACTCCCATCAAGGTGACTGCTCCTTTCCTGTTCCTGACCTCAACCCACAGTGCCTCAGTCGGCAGATCCTCCTCGAAAATTCTTTCAGCAGTTGTTACACTATTTCTAACTAACAATGCCACCCCCCCACCTCTTTTACCACCATTCCTAATCTTATGAAAACATCTATAACCAGGTACCTCCAAAAACCATTCCTCCCCCTCACCTATCCACGTTTCAGTGATGGCCACAACATCGTAGTCCCAAGTGCCCATCCACGCCTTCAATTCACTCACCTTATTCCTGATGCTTCTTGCGTTGAAGTATACGCACTTTAACCCTTCTCCGTGCCCATCTGTCCTCTGTGACAGTGCTACCTTCCCCAATACCTCACTACACTCTTTGTCTTTCTGAGTGGACCCACTGGTCCCTGGATTACAAGTCCGGTTCCCATCCCCCTCCCAAACTAGTTTAAACCCTCCCGAACAGTACTAGCAAACCTCCCTCCCAGGATATTGGTGCCCCTCTGGTTCAGATGGAGCCCGTCCTGTTTGAACAGGTCCCATCTTCCCCAGAATGCAGTCCAATTATCCAAGAACTGGAAGCCCTCCCTCCTACACCATTCCTGCAGCCACGTGTTCAGCTGTGCTCTCTCCCTATTCCTAGCCTCACTATCACGTGGCGCCGGCAACAAACCAGAGATAACAACTCTGTCCGTCCGAGCTTTCAGCTTCCAGCCTAACTCCCTAAACTCACTTCTAACATCTGTGCCACCCTTCCTTCCTACGTCGTTGGTGCCAATGTGCACCACGACCTCTGGCTGCTCCCCCTCCCCTTTAAGGATCCTGAAGACGCGATCACAAACATCACGGACCCTGGCACCAGGGAGGCAACAAACCATCCGTGCGTCTCGCCTGCGCCCACAGAACCGCCTGTCCGTACTCCTCACCATCGAGTCCCCGATGACTAGTGCTCTCCCATTCTCCCTCCTTCCCTTCTGAGCCACAGTGCAGGACCCCGTGCCAGAGGCCCGGTCACTGCAGCCTGCCCCCGATAGGCCGTCCCCCCCAACAGTATCTAAAACTGTATACTTGTTGTTGAGGGGAACGACCACAGGAGATCCCTGCACTGACCTCTTCCCACCTCTAACTGTTACCCAGCTGCCTTTGATTTGTGGAGTAACGACCTCCGTGTAGCTTCTATCTATCAACCCCTCAGCTTCCCGAATGATCCTCAGTTCATCCAGCTCCAGCTCCAATTCCCTAACACGGTCTGATAGGAGCTGGAGACGGATGCACTTCCAGCAGGTGAAGTCGGCAGGGCCACCGGAGGTTTCCCTCACCTCGAACATTCTGCAGGAGGAGCAAGACACTACACTGGCTGCCATTTCTTTTATTCAATTACCCCTTAGTTAAGTACAACTATAGATATTAACAAAAACAGTAAATAGCTTACCTGTTCAGTCCTTTTTGGCTAGAGGAGGAGGGTAAAAAGGGTCTTATTATTAGGTTAGAGGAGGAGGATGGGCGGGAGACACTACATGTGTAGTGGCTCGGGTTTACTCAGCTCCGCACCTTTAAGGAAAATACCTACCCAGGAGTCCTCGCTGCCGACCAGCTTCCGGTTCCTCCGGCGCCAAAAGAAACTCAAAGACAAGGAAAACAGTAAGTAAAACAGTAAGTACTTACTTCTAAAACACAGCTCCTGATGCCTTCACTCACCCACCGAAGAGTCGCTACCTTCTCCTGCTGCTCCGCCGGGAAATGAGGCCGAGTCCACGGAGCTCCGCACCTTTAAGGAAAATACCTACCCAGGAGTCCTCGCTGCCGACCAGCTTCCGGTTCCTCCGGCGCCAAAAGAAACTCAAAGACAAGGAAAACAGTAAGTAAAACAGTAAGTACTTACTTCTAAAACACAGCTCCTGATGCCTTCACTCACCCACCGAAGAGTCGCTACCTTCTCCTGCTGCTCCGCCGGGAAATGAGGCCGAGTCCACGGAGCTCCGCACCTTTAAGGAAAATACCTACCCAGGAGTCCTCGCTGCCGACCAGCTTCCGGTTCCTCCGGCGCCAAAAGAAACTCAAAGACAAGGAAAACAGTAAGTAAAACAGTAAGTACTTACTTCTAAAACACAGCTCCTGATGCCTTCACTCACCCACCGAAGAGTCGCTACCTTCTCCTGCTGCTCCGCCGGGAAATGAGGCCGAGTCCACGGAGCTCCGCACCTTTAAGGAAAATACCTACCCAGGAGTCCTCGCTGCCGACCAGCTTCCGGTTCCTCCGGCGCCAAAAGAAACTCAAAGACAAGGAAAACAGTAAGTAAAACAGTAAGTACTTACTTCTAAAACACAGCTCCTGATGCCTTCACTCACCCACCGAAGAGTCGCTACCTTCTCCTGCTGCTCCGCCGGCTGTTCTTTGTATCTTTACTCTGAAGACAGGCACAACAAATTTGTTTTGTCTCTTTGCAATTTCCTTATTCCCCATTTATAATTTCTCCTGACTCTGCCTTTAACGGACTCCTGTTTTATTTTCCGCTAATCTCTTCCCTTTTGCATACTTTTTAAAAACTCTTAGAATCTGTTTTAATATTTCTTGCTAGTTTGCCCTCATTCTATTAGCTGTCTGTCAATTTCTTGGACATTCTTTGCTGTTTTTTCTTTTAAATCCTCCATCTTTTGGTCAACAGTGTCAGTCTTTGCTTAAACGAATGCTATCCTTAACTTCTCTGGTTAACTATGGCAGTAGTACTTTTCCAGTGGAATTTTGATTCCTCTAAGGAATGTATGTTTACATCCTCATTGTCTTACTGTCTTCCTTCCCCACCACCCCGCTGTCTCCCAATTTTGTTTGGAATTGATTTGATTGTAATTTTCTTTATTTACAAAAGCCAAAATTTGACAGTTTTAAAGCTATAATCAACTGGAAGCTCCTCTGCTCATCAAAATTAATTCGTCAGCTCATCCCTTGAGGGGGTAAAGGGATGGATCTCGAAGGATTCAATAGCATTGAGCGTTTTGCTTTGTTTCTGTTGAGGCAGGCTTCTGACATGCCAATAATTATCCATGTTTCTCTCATTTGGAATCTGAGAGGTTTCCATAGGAAGGGTCATGCCCAGAGCCTGTTATTTCTCGACTGCTTGTAGAGAGCTTGTAGTTTGGTTTTTATTTTTATTTTATTTATTTTATTTTAGAGATACAGCACTGAAACAGGCCTTCGGCCCACCGAGTCTGTGCCGACCATCAACCACCCTTTTATACTAATCCTACATTAATCCCATATTCCTACCACATCCCCACCTTCCCTCAATTCCCCTACCACCTACCTACACTAGGGGAAATTTACAATGGCCAATTTACCTACCAACCTGCAAGTCTTTGTCTGTGGGAGGAAACCGGAGCACCCGGCGGAAACTAACGCGGTCACGGGGAGAACTTGCAAGCTCCGCACAGACAGTACCCAGAATCGAACCCGGGTCACTGGAGCTGTGAGGTTGCGGTGCTAACCACTGTTTTATGGCGAGGCATATCATTAAACACTGTGCAAACTTCTCACTCGTTAACTTCACAATTTTTAAATTGTTCTTTTAAACTCCTTATGGAATTGAGTTGCATAGATGGTGGCATATCAGTAATGTAATTGAGCTAGTCATCGAGGCCCAAGCTAATACCCTGGGGCCTGGGTTCAAAACCCACCACAGCAGCTGGTGGAATTTAAACTCAATTAATTAAAAATCTGGAACTGAAAGCTATTCTCAGTAATGGTGCCGAGAAACTATCATCGATTATAGTGGAAAAAAAAATTTGGTTCACTAATGTCCTTTAGGGAAGGAAATCTGCTGTCCTTACCTGGTCTGGTCTACATGTGATTCCAGAGCCACAACAATGTGGTTGCCTCTTAACTGCCCTCTGAAGTAGCCTAGCAAGACACTCAGTTGTCAAGGGCAGTTAGGGATGGACAACAAATGCTGGCCTTACCAGCGATGCCCATGTCCCATAAAAGAATAGAAAAAGGAATAAAATCAAAATCTGCTATTGACAGTGGTTTCCTCAATGACATTGGTATCTGCGCTGCAAATTGAATGAACCTTACAGATCTGGATAGTTCGAAGTGTAGTCTTTTTGGTCTACATTTAATTAGCTGATTAATATGCTGCCTGCTCCATATATGAAGAAAGGTTTAAAAAAAAATTGGACTTTTTTTTTATTATAACGGGTTACAGGATGATTTGATAAATGTGTTTAAAATGAAGGGCTATGACATGGTATAGTAAGCGTAGCCTAAGGTAGAAGCACTGATTCCAGTAGCTAAGGGGACAGATATAGTTAAATATAAGATTTAGGAGAGAGATCAGGTGGGTTACAAGGCTGTTGAATGCAGTACTGGAGTTGATAATTGAAGGCGCGACCTTAACATTTAAGAATAGATCAGATGGTTGAAGAGAAGTTGGAATAAAGGGATCTGGAAACAGGGCAAGCATGTGGGATTGGGATACTGCTTATCGGAGAGGATAAACTCCAACCCAGACTGGGTGGAGCTAATGGCGCCTTTCTCTCTTGTAAGTTCTGTGTTTGGTGTCCAACATCTGTTGTGGGGAAGTTATTGGAATCTATAATTTAAGGATGGAGTCATTGAACACTTAGAAAAATTTCAGCTGAGTAGAGAGAGCTAACTTGGACATGTTTTTGAGGAAGTCGCTATAGTGGACAGGGGAATGTCTGTGATGTAGTTCATTTAGTCTTTTTGAAGGCTTTCAGTAACGTTCCACAGAAGAGACTGTTAGCTTAAAAATTAAAGCTCATGAAATTGAAGGCAAATTATGGATCTGGTTAGGAGCTTGGGGAGGCTGAATAGGAATAATGGGTAGGTTGTTGAATTGGAAGGAAGTGACTAGTGGTGTCCTGCAATGATCTGTGCTGGGACATAAACAATTCACTATATTTATTTATTAATGACCTGGATTGCACAATTGAGAGCCATATGTCCATTTTTGCTGGTGGCGCAAAGATTGGTGGTATAGTAAGCGTAGCCTAAGATGTGTTTAGAGTACATGTGCGTAAATGGCCAGAGCATCGTAGATGAGATTGGTGAGCTGCAGGCCTAAGTAGCCACATGGGATTGCGAAAGCACTGTCAACGACACTTACTCAGCAATAACATGCTCACTGATGCTCAGTTTGGGTTCCGCATGGGCCACTTAGCTCCAGCCCTCATTACAGCCTTGGTCCAAACATGGACAAAAGAGCTGAATTCCAGAGGTGAGGTGAGGGTGACTGCCCGTGACATCAAGTCAGCATTTGACTGAGTATGGCATCAAAGAGCCAGAGCAAAATTGATGTCAATGAAAATCTGGGGAAAACTTCCCACTAGTTACAGTCATACCTAGCATAAAGGAAGATGGTTGAAGTTGTTGGAGACCAATTATCTCAGCACCAGGACATCACAGCAGGAGTTCCTCAGGCTAGTGTCCTAGGCCCAACCCACATACAAGAAAGCTTGGGCTGATAAGTGCCAAGTAACATTTGTGCCACACCTTCCAAACCTGCGACCTGTACCACCTAGAAGAACGAGGGCAGCAGGTGCATGGGAGCATGTTCTCACACCATCCTTTCTTGGAAATATATGCTGTCGCTGGGTAAAAGTCCTAGAACTCCCTCCCTAACATCTCTATGGGAGTACCCATACCGGATGGACTGTAGCGGTTCAAGAAGGCATTCACCACCAACCTCAAGGCAATTAGGGATGTTCCTATGATTGCAGTTATGGTGATGAAAATAAGGGTTGGTTTCTTCCTGTTTTTAAAGAAACCTATACGTTAAAGTTCAGGGAGGTATTGAATGTGTTAGTAAAGGAAGCTGATTATTGATGATTCTTAGCCTATTGTGAACTAAGTTTTGGAGCAGAAATTAAGATGAACCAATTATATAACCGAGGTGAAAGCTGTGAGTTTCTGCCGTGTATTTGAGAAACACATTGTCAACAGTAGTATAGATCAGCAGTTTATATTCTCTGCTGTTAATTCTGTTCAATGTTTGTAAACTTGATATTGGAATCTACAATACTTGATCCAGCAACACATTATGAATGTATGTATGTAGGCTGTCATTTCTCATTTAGGTTTTTTGTTTTGCTATCTCAATTTAATTCTAAGTACTCCATGATTGCTTTTCCAGGGCTGATCCTTGTGAATGAACCCTATTACAATGAGGCTGGGTTTGACAGTGACCGTGGCCTTCAGGAGGGCTATGAGAACAGTCGCTGTTACAATGAGATGGCTCTTATAAAACTGGTGCAATCCATGATGCAGCTCATTCAGAAACCTGTGGAAATATTTGAGCAGGAAATAAAAGAGCACTTCTACACCAATGGGTGGCGACTTGTGTACAGAATGGAGTCTTGGCTGGAAATCAATGAAATGGTCCAAAGAAGCATCGAACTTGGCAATAGTGCTGAGGATGAGTCCGCTCATATCTGCTCTTCTGATATAGCAGACAGTCGAGTGGAGCAAATCTCGCCATCTGCAGCACAGGTGGTTGTTGAATCTGTTCAGGCCACTAAAGAGCTTGGAGTGGAAAATTCTGAAGATTATGTGAGCAATGTGCAGCAGAGATTGCTAGCAGAAGCTGGTTCAGATGAAAATATATGTCTAGAGACTGATCCTACTGAGCAACTACAGGCCACAGCTGAAACCTGCTCCCTAACTTTGGAGCAGAAGGGCTCATCACAAGCTATTGTCAAACCAAAAAGAAGGCGAAAGAGTTATAGGAGCTTCCTCCCTGAGAAGCGTGGTTACCCTGACATAGGTTTTCCACTGTTTCCTCTCTCCAAAGGGTTTGTAAAAAGCATCTGTGGCTGCCTGCAGCAGTACAAGGCAACCTTAATCAAGTCTGGAATTCCAGAGCGAAGAGAAGAGAGATGAGCACTGCATCTGTGCCACAGGTTTACAAAGTTTTCTAGACTTTTGATAATTGTGTAATATTAAAACAAAACAATGGTGAGCAAATCAAGGCTGCTCACTTTTTGTATATGGAGTGGAGTAAGATGAATGATCATCATGTGGAGGGAAAGAAGCCCCAGCCTGAGCATTTTAAAGCATGATACATATGGTAAACTGCATCCCTGGCCTTAGTGTCTGCAAAATGAGACCCATAAGAGATGTAAAAATACATTGATGTTTCTCCCAATAACATTAAACCTGAGTTTGTAGCTTGAGATGTATACAGTATTTAATCCAGATTTAAATGTCTACAAGTGTGAGCTTGAATTAAGTTCAGAATGCTCAGTTGCTTCCTATTCATGTAGAAATTGTTCCTGTGAGTGCTTTTTTTAAATTTATTTTCAGTTGCCTTATACTAGTGTAATATAAGACTTTACAATTAAATTGGCCTTAAAGATGTGACTGGATAAGGGTTTCCACATCTTGACTTCATTTTTTTTTTTACTATGCTTATAGATTACAACCACTAACACTGCCCAGTAATATCATCAAAATAAATAAGAATGGCTCTATTGCATGATGTAACAAACTCACATTTTGGTGATAAAAGTTGTAAAATCTTACAAACATTGCTGCCTTTTGGGGTCTCGCCTTGTTATACTTGTGCTGGCAATGTGTGGTAGTTGGGTGGGTGCAAAGCTATTGGGTTGTAAAGCAATTTTACTGCTCTTGTCTTTTACATGTGGTTATGTGGCGTTGTAAAGCAGGAGATTCTCAGCAGGTTACCCATGAATCTATCATGTTAATAAAAATATACAGGTTTGAATTAATTTCCCAATGGAGTTGAATCAAAATCTCCTATTGACAGGCTTGCAGTAGTTCCCTGGTGTGTGAATGCATTAATGGAGCATTTGTCCAAGGCAATTTCTATTCAAACAAAATATTGCCTTTGCTTGATTCCATTGCTATTTTAATATGTACCCATCCCCTAAACATTGCCTTTTCTTCTCATCCTTTGACTCCCCAATGTTTCATTCTTGGTCCTTTTCTCTCATTTACCTGCTGCCCTTAAGCCCCTTTCCATAGCCAGGTTCTGTATTGTTCTGATGACAAGCTTTATCCATCTTTAAGTGCTCTTGTTTCCATGATGATCTCTCTGGTCAGGGTGCTTATCTGACATTGCCATAATGAGCTAAATGTTACTTCAATTGAACATTGGGAAAACCACAGCCATACACCATTTGGCTCTTGCTCAAAATTTCGTCCTCCCTAGTTGTTCACTTAGCCTGAGCCAGATGATTGGTCTCTCAGACTCTGAATTGAGCTTCCCATGTCTAATCCATCGCACAAACTGCTTATTTACGCCTCCTGTCTTTGGAAACATTGATTATTCTCATTGTATCAAGACTAGTCCTCTCCAGTACTTTCCGGAGCTGCATCATTCACAAATTCCAACCTCAATTCTGCTCATTGTCCTGTCCCATTTGCCTATCATTCTTCCACAACCTTCGGCCCTACATCCCAGTCTGTGATCTGTGGTCTCCTCTGCACTTCCTCTCTTTCTGTGGCCGATCTACTCTCGAAAACCCTCTTTCCCTTTTTCCTGCATTTAAGGAAGGCAAAGCAAGTTGGGTTTATAACTAGGAATAGAATATAAAAGTATGCTAGAACTTAAGTCACTAGTTCATCCTCGGCTGGAGTATTGAGGACAATTCTGGGCACCACGCTTCAGGAAAGATGTAATGGCTTTAGAAAGGGTACAGAGGAGGTGAAGAGGTGACCTCATGGAGATTTTCAAGATAATAGGTTTTGATAGAGTAGATGGAGAAAACTTTTTTCCCCTCTGGCAAGTCAATCAATAACCAGAGGTCATGGATTCAAGATGTTTGGGATTTTTTCATCAAGTTGTCAGCATCTGGAACACTTAACGTGAAAAGATGGTGGAAGCAGATTCCATAAATAATTTTAAAGGGGAGTTAGAGAGGTACTTGAAAGTGAGGAACTTGGTGTTCCAGACAAAAAGCAGGACTGAAGGACTAACCATGACTGCGCTTTCAAGAGCCAGCACAGGCACGACAAGCTGAATAGCCTCCTACTGTGCTGCAAGGTTCTATGATTCCATGATTTAAAAGCCTTCTCAACTCCCAATGGACACCAACTGCACTTTTGGGGGGGGGTGGAATTCCGATCCGTAGCGCTGCTGGAGAAGGTGCTAAGGAGGTCAGTCACACTAGTGGGGGTTCATGCTGCGTCACTAGTTGCTTCTGGTACAACATGCACAGCACACCATCTTGGGCACTTGTGCGAGCATTCCTGCTGCCCTGGAAGCTTATGAACTTGTCCTAACGTGACATCACACAGCCTTACCAACTGGTACGATACCCAAATGATAAATTTAGAACCTGCAGATCTATTCAATAAATTTGCATGTCACACGCAAAAGAACAAACCTCCTACTGTGAGAGGCCCAGCATTCAAGCTGCAGGTAAGGTAATTTTGAACAGTTAATGCAAAGTCTCTGAAAATACTCGAGTGTTTTTGGAGGTGTGAATTCCTAGATTTGGCAGGGGTGTTGTTGCATCCTCACAGAGGGCAGAGGGTTTGGTGATCTGTCGACACAGAATACAACAGTTGTAAAGGCTGCTGTTGTAGTGCCTCTGGGTCTGCAGCGCTGCAGAGAGGGCTTAACAGCAGTGACAGGAGACTGGCAGGCCATCCAATGCACCCAGCATCTCTGCCAGATAGCAGGATGAGAGTGTGCTGAGAGTTGAGGGGGACTGTGAATTGCGACCCCATGTACAAATAACTGCTCAAACCAATTTTTAGCCCTTGGTATTTACAATAATCACCCCTCCCCACTCTTTTGGTATCCAGGTTTGGACAGTACCTTGGAGTATTTCTATAATGTTAAAGGTGGTATATAAATGAATGTAATTCAAAAACCTATTTCTCTGCCTCAAATAGATATAAAATTAGCTTAATCTTCATCTATGTTGTCCAATAATTGTGTAATTAATGTTATGTACCATTTAGAAACTGGCAGCATCTCAATACTTATTCAGCAGTAGGTATGTTAACTACTATATGGGTATCTGATGAAGGGGAATGCATGAGAAGGCCATTGAATGCTCTAAGGCAATGCTTCCCACTGAGCACCTGAAATCCCAGTGTCACAAACTGCACCAACATTATTTCATACTGAGATCCATTTTGGAAAACAAATTTCTCTCTCCATCTAATGCCAAAGGTGATTGTGTGGAAAAAGATTGGTATTGATGTAAGATTACATGCTTCAGTCTTAACTAACTGCATTGCATAAGTGACACTCCACCCAAAGAGCAGCCATTATCTTCTGTACAACATTAGATAATTTGTTGCTCACCTTTTTTTAAAGAAAAAGCTGAATAACACGATTGAAGGAGTTTTAGTTAGCACTGTGATTTTTGGTGCCCATTTATCACTCATTATTTAGAGCATAACATAAAAAATAGGAACAGGAAAAGCCCTTACGGCTCCTCGGGCCTGCTCCTCCATTCAATACGATCATGGCTGGTCTTCTGCATTAACTCCTACTTTAACACCCTGTCCCCATATCCCTTGATTCCCTGAGACCCAAAAGCAACGTGAAAAAAAATTAGAAGCAAAATACTGCGGGTGCTGGAAGATGATCTGAAAAAGAGTTAACTCTGCTTCTCTCTCCACAGATGCTGCCAGACCTGCTGAGTATTTCCAGCATTTCTTGTTTTTATTTGAAAAAAAATTAGTGTGTTATGATCTGGAATCTGCTGTCTGAAAAGGCAGTGGAAGCAGATTCAATGGTAACTTTCAAAAAAGAATGGATCTCTACTTGAAAAGATTTGCAGGGCTATGGGGAAAGAGCGGAGGGATAGTGGGATTAATTGGATAGCTCTTCGAACCGGCACAAGCACAATGTGTTGAATTGCCTGCTTCTGATCATTCATACTATGCTAACAGATTAAAGTGTTTTTTAACAAGTTTTTGTATTATTTACACATTGCGTAGAGAAGGAAAAAAAACAGCCAAGTAGAAATGAAGCAGCAATACTGTAGTGTTAAGTGTTAATTGAGCTGTGGTGGTGCCAAGTGTGATTATTTTAAACAGTTTGTACCTATTCAGGCCATGATACAGAAAATAATGAAGGCTGCTTTTTTCTAAATATGAAGTGCTATTAGTGAGTAAAATCACTTCTTCCTCTATGTGAAACTGCAATACATATTATACCAAAAATAGCATCCACAAAGTAACTAACAAACAAGTCAGTGTGTAATGGGTAGCATGGCACGGGCAGAATGAACTGGTGTGGCAGGTAGTAGGCATGGGTAATGGTGGGGGCAGGGAATCAGCAGGTTGTGTAATGGGCAGGATAGTACAGGCAGGGTGTAACTGGTGGGGTGATAAAAGTGGTCTAGGTGTAATGGGCCAGGCACGTAGCAGCCAAGTATGTACAGGTAACATGGAATGGATGGGGTGGGTAACAGTGGTTGTGTAGCAGGCAGCATGTAAAAGACTGCGTGGGTATGTACAAGCAGTGTGTAATGGGTGGGATGGGTAGTAGCGGGTTGTGTAGCAATCCGCTATTATCCATTTTACTGCATTGTTGAAAGTCAAAAGTACTCTGAGTGGGCAAAGAGGGCCTTTAAGTGATTACTTGCTTTATTTGCAGGATTGCCCTAACTTAAGAGTTAATGAGGATGGAGGTTATGCACAAGTTCCTCGGGGCATTGTTCTGGGTCAGAAGTGGGGATATTCACTAATAATTGCAGTGTTTGGTTCCATTCTCAATCCCTCAGCTAATAAAGATCTGGATACTGTTTGGACTTGGGCTGATAAGTAACATTTGTGCCACACAAGTGCTGGCCAATGACCATCTCCAACAATAGAGAAACTGACCACCTCCCCTTGACATTCAACAGCATTACCATTGCTGTATCCCCCACCATCAACATCCTTGGTTGGGGGTGCTGGGTTAACATTGACCAAAAACTTAACTGCACCAGCCACATAATTGCTGTGGCTACAGGAGCAATTCTGTGGTGAGTGACTCTAAAACCAACACCTGTCCATCATCTACTAGGCACAAGTCAGGAGTGTGATGAAATACTCTCCACTTGCTTGTATGCATACAGCTCCAACAACACACAAGAAACTCAATAACGTCCAGGCCAATGCAGCCCACTTGGTGCACCATGGCACAAGCGTGTACCATCTACAAGATACAATGCAGAAACTCACCATGGCTTTTTTCCTTTGACAACGCCTTTCAAACCCATGATCTCTACCACCTTGAAGAACAAGGGCAACCGATGCAAAGGTACACCACCAACTGCAGGTTTGCTTCAAGTCGCACACCATCCTGACTTGGAAACATGTTGCTGGTCCTTCATCGTCACTGGTACAAAATTATGGAACTCCCTACTATTGAATGATAAAAGCTTCCCATATAACTTATTTTCATGATTGACATAAGCACTGAGCAATGACATCTCAAGTTGTATGCAAAGCTGAATCAAGTTGTCTTCAACTTCGTCTCAACAGTTTTTGCCATGTTTTCACCTCATCAGTACCAAAATCATAGAAATTTGCAGCATGAAAGGTGAGCCTTACCTCAGTGGTAGGGAAATTATTGGAGAGGATTCTTCGGGACAGGATTTACTCCCATTTGGAAACAAATGGACTGATTAGCGAGAGGCAGCATGGTTCTGTGAAGGGGAGGTCGTGTCTCTAACTTGATCGAGTTTTTTGAGGAAGTGACGAAGATGATTGATGAAGGAAGGGCAGTGGATGTTATCTACATGGACTTCAGTAAAGCCTTTGACAAGGTCCCTCATGGCAGACTGGTACAAAAGGTGAAGTCACACAGGATCAGAGATGAGCGGGCAAGATGGATACAGAACTGGCTCAGTCATAGAAGACAGGGTAGCAGTGGAAGGGTGCTTTTCTGAATGGAGGGCTGTGACTAGTGGTGTTCCACAGGGATCAGTGCTGGGACCTTAGCTGTTTGTATATATAAATGATTTGGAGGAAAATGTAGTTGGTCTGATTAGTAAGTTTGCGGATGATACGAAGGTTGGTGGAGTTGCGGATAGTGATGAGGATTGTCAGAGGATACAGCAGGATATAGATCGGTTGGAGACTTGGGCGGAGAAATGGCAGATGGAATTTAATCCGGACAAATGTGAGGTAATGCATTTTGGAAGGTCTAATGCAGGTGGGAAGTATACAGTAAATGGCAGAACCCTTAGGAGTATTGACAGGCAGAGAGATCTGGGCGTACAGGTCCACAGATCACTGAACGTGGCAACGCAGGTGGATAAGGTAGTCAAGAAGGCATACGGCATGCTTGCCTTCATCGGTCGGGGCATACAGTAAAAAATTGGCAAGTCATGCTGCAGCTGTATAGAACCTTAGTTAGGCCACACTTGGAATATTGCGTACAATTGTGGTCGCCACACTACCAGAAGGATGTGGAGGCTTTGGAGAGGGTACAGAAGTTTACCAGGATGTTGCCTGGTCTGGAGGGTATTAGCTATGAGGAGAGGTTGGATAAACTCGGATTGTTTTCACTGGAACGACAGAGGTGGAGAGGCGACATGATGGAGGTTTACAAAGTCATAAGCGGCATGGACAGAGTGGATAGTTTGAAGCTTTTTCCCAGGGTGGAAGAGTCAGTTACTAGGGGACATAGGTTTAAGGTGTGAGGGGCAAAGTTTAGAGGGGATGTGTGAGGCAAGGTTTTTACACAGAGCGTGGGGAGTGCCTGGAACTTGCTGCCGGGGGAGGTGGTGGAAGCAGATACGATAGCGACGTTTAAGAGGCATCTTGACAAATACATGAATAGGATGGGAATAGAGGGATACGGACCCCGGAAGTGCAGAAGGTTTTAGTTTCAGTAGGCATCAAGATCGGCGAAGGCTTGGGGGGCCGAATGACCTGTTCCTGTGCTGTACTGTTCTTTGAAAGGCAGCCATTCAGCCCATCATGTCCAGGTCAGTCAAGTCCCTCTAGCCTGATTTTTTACATGGCCTTGAGGAGCACATTGTTGTACTTTTCCATCATCCTAAACTAGTTTGTCCAAAAGTAACCTTAACTATTTTGAAGGCATTCACCCAGAAAGCTTTCTGCTCTGGTCAAGTTATCCTACCTTTTCCACGTGCTATACACAAATAACATGCTACCTGCATTTTATTATAAAAGTTGTGATCTTGAAGAAATTAAGTTTTGCCCAAATCAGAAATCATCAGTGAGCGGGCATTTGGCTTAAAGCTACAATGCAGGATTGGTAAGTGAAACTTTTTTCCAAAAAAAATGTATTTCTTGCACAAGTGATGAAGGTACAGTGAGAAAAAGTGATTTGTTTGGGATAAAATAAAAGCAAAATACTGCAGATGCTAGAAATCTAAAATAAAAACCATGTGCTGGAAATAAAGGCCGGCAACAGGACCCGATGACGTGTCGGGTCAGGTCACACTTCCGGGTCCGGATTCGGGCTTGGGTCGGACACATCGAACATAGATAAATAAGAGCAGGGGTAGGCCATTCGGCCCTTTGAGGCTGCTGTGCAATTTAATACAATCATGGCTGATAATCCAAACTCAGTAACCTGTTCCCGCTTTCTCCCCGTATCCCTTGATCCCATTGGTACGAAGAGCTATATCTAACTCTTGAATATATTTAATGATTTGGCCCCAACCGCTTTCTGTGGTAGGGAATTCCACTCTCTGGGTGAAGAAATCTCTCCTCATCTCAGTCCTAAATGGCTTACCCTGTATTCTTAGACTGTGACCCCTGGTCCTGGACTCTCCTGCCATAGGGAACAGCCTTCCTGCATCTAGTCTGTCCAGTCCTGTTAGAATTTTGTAGGTTTCTATGCAATCCCCTCTCATTCTTCTAAACTCTAGAGAATACAAGCCTAATTGACCCAATCTCTCTTCATACATCAGTCCTGCCTTCCCAGGAATCAGTCTGGTGATCCTTCGCTGCACTGCCTCCACAGCAAGAACATCCTCAGATAAGGAGACCAAAATTGCACACAATATTCCAGATGTGGTCTCACCAAGGCCTTGTATAATTGCAGCAAGATATCCTTGCTCCTGTACTCTAATCCTCTCACTATGAAGGCCAACATACCATTTTCCTTCTTAACTAACTGCTGCATCTGCATGCCTACTTTCAGCGACTGGTGCACAAGGACACCGAGGTCTCACTGCACCTCCCCCTTTCCTAATCTATCGCCGTTCAGATAATAAACTGCCTTTCTCTTTTTGCCACCAAAGTGGATAACCTCACATTTATCCACATTATACTGCATCTGCCATGTATTTGCCCACTCACTCAACCTGTCCAAATCACACTGGAGCTTCTCTACATCCTCCTCACAGCTCACACTACCACCCAGCTTTGTGTCATCTGCAAACTTGGATATATTACATTTAGTTCCCTCATCTATATCATTAACATATATTGTGAATGGCTGGGGTCCTAGCACTGATCCCTGCGGTACCCCACTAGTCACTGCCTGCCACTCGGAAAAAGACCTGTTTATTCCTACTCTTTGTTTCCTGTCTGCCATACAGTTCTCTATCCATGTCAGTACCTTACCCCTAATCCCATGTGCTTTAATTTTGCACACTAATCTCTTTTGTGGGACCTTATCGAAAACCTTCTGAAAGTTCAAATAAGCCACATTCACTGGTTCTCCTTTATCTATTCTACTAGTTACATCCTCAAAGAATTCCAGTAGATCTGTCGAGAATGATTTCCCTTTCGTAAATCCATGTTGACTTTGTCCTATCCTGTCACTGTTTTCCAAGTTCTCTGCTATTACATCTTTTATAATGGACTCTAGCGTTTTCTCCACTACTGATGTCCAACTAACCGGTCTTTAATTCCCTGTTTTCTCTCTACCTTCTTTTTTAAATAGTGAGGTTACATTAGCTACCCTCCAATCTGTTGGAACTGTTCCAGAGTCTATAGAATTTTGAAAAATGACCAGCAATGCTCCTATAATTTCTAGGGCCACTTCCTTAAGTACTCTGGAATGTAGATTATCAGGCCCTGGGGATTTATCGGCCTTCAATCCCATCAATTTCCCTAACACCATTTCCCTACTAATACCAATTTCATACAGTTTCTCCTCATTAGACCCTATATTCCCCAACATTTCTGGGAGGTAATTTGTGTCCTCCTTTGTGAAGACAGAACCGAAGTCAGTATTTAATTCGTCTGCCATTTCTTTGTTCATCATTATAAATTCCCGCATTTCTGACTGTAAGGGACCCACATTTGTCTTCACTAATCTTTTTCTGTTCACATATCTATAGAAGCTTTTACAGTCAGTTTTTATGTTCTCTGCAAGCTTACTCTTATACTCTATTTTCCCCTCCTTAATCAATCCATTTGTCCTCCTTTGCTGAATTCTAAACTGCTCCCAAACCTCAGGTTTGCTGCTTGTTCTGGCCATTTTATATTTCTCCTCCTTGGATCCAATACTATCCCTCATTTCTTTTGTAAGCCATGGTTGATCCACCCTTCCTGTTTTATTTTTGCACCAGACAGGAATGAACAATTGTTGTAATTCATCCATGCGCTCTTTAAATGTTAGCCGTTGCCTATCCACTGTCAACCCTTTAAGTAGCGTTCCCCAATCTGTCATAGCCAACTCACACCTCATATCTTCATAGTTTCCTTTATTTAGATTCAGGACCCTAGCCTCAGAATCAACTCTCTCACTCTCCATCTTAATGAAGAATTCTATCATGTTATGGTCGCTCTTCCCCAAGGGACCCCACACAACAAGATTGTTAACTAATCCTTTCTCATTACACAATACCCAGTCTAGGATGGCCTGTTCTCTAGTTGGTTCCTCAATGTATTGGTCCAAAAAGCCATCATGTACGCACTCCAGGAATTCCTCCTCTACAGTATTATTGCTAATTTGGTTTGCCCAGTCTATATGTAGATTAAGGTCACCCATATTACAGTTGCACCCTTATTGCATGTGTCTCTAATTTTCTGTTTAATGCCATCCTCTACATCACCACTGCTATTTGGGGGTCTATATACTACCCCGACCAATGTTTTCTGCCCCCTGGTGTTTCTTAGCTCCACCCATTCAGGTTCCACATCAGGATTCTCTGAGCTTGTATCCTTCCTCACTATTGCACTGATTTCCTCTTTTACTAACAATGCTACTCCACCTGCTTTCCTTTTTTGTCTGTCCTTCCTCAATATTAAATACCTCCTGGATGTTCAGTTCCCATCCTTGGTCACCCTGCAGCCATGTCTCCATAATCGCAACTATATCATATCCATTTACATCTATTTGCGCAGTTAATTCACCTACCTTATTGCGAATACCTTATTGAGAGACAGTGTCTTTAGGTTTGTCTTTTTAACATTTTTAGTCATCTTAGCATTATTTTGCACTATGACCCTATTTGTTTCTTGCCCTTGATTTCTATGCCTTCCACTTTTGCCTTTTTGTTTCCTGTCTTTCGTTTCTATCCTTGTTTCCTCCTGCTCCTCAGTCTCCCTGCTCAGGTTCCCATCCCCCTGCCATTCTAGTTTAAATCCTCCCCAACAGCACTTGCAAATGCCCCTGCGAGGACATCGGTTCCGGTCCTGCCTGGGTGTAACACGTTCTGCTTGTACAGGTCCCACCTTCCCCAGAACTGGTCCTGATGTCCCAGGAATCTAAATCACTCCCTCCTGCACCATTTCTCCAGCCACGTATTTATCTGGTCTACTTTCCTGTTCCTATACTCACTAACACATGGCACAGGAATTAATCCTGAGGTTGCTACCTTTTGAGGTCCTGCTTTTTAATTTAGCTCCAGGACCTCATCCCTTTTTCTACCCATGTCGTTGGTACCGACATGTACCACGACTACTGGCTGTTCACCCTCCCCCTTCAGAATGTCCTGCAGCCGCTCCGACACATCCTTGACCCTAGCACCAGGGAGGCAACATACCATCCTGGAGTCTCAATTGCGGCCACAGAAACACCTGTCTGTTCCCCTTACAAATGAATCTCCTATCACTATGGCTCTCCCAGTCTTCCACCCACCACCACCCCCCCTCCCCTGTTGTGCAGCAGAGCCCTCCGTGCTGCCACAAACTTGGCTGTTGCTGCTTTCCCCTGGGAGGCCAACCCCGCTCCTCCCCCCCCCCCCACCCCCCACCCCCCCCACAACAATATCCAAAGCAGTATATTTGTTTGAGAGGGGGGTGGCCACAGGGGGCCCCTGCACTACCTTCCTGCGCCTACTACTCTGCCTGGTGGTCACCCATCCCTTTGCTGCCGTTACCTGCGGTGTGACCACCTCACTAAACATGCTATCCACATGTCCTCAGCATCACGGATGTTCCACAGTGAATCCATCCGCAGCTCCAGCTCTGTAATGCGGGTAGCCAGTAGCTGCAGATGGATGCACTTCCTGCACACGTCATCAGGGACACTGGAAGCGTCGCTGATTTCCCACATAGCTCAGGAGGAGCATATCACTGGTGCGAAGTCCTTAATAAATTACACTAATTTTTAAAAACACACAGTAATAGTACTAACCTTATCACTTAAGGTAGGTTCAAAAAAGAACTTCCCCTTTTTTTTGAGCTATTTCCAGGCACTAACAGCTGTTACTCACCAACCAGTCACCTTGCAGCTGTTTACTTTTTTTTTCAAACTCTGGCACACCTGGACTGCTCTCCGTTCCTTTCCCAGCAGAAGGTAAGTGACTGGGCCTCGATCCTCGGGCTCTATTTATCCTCTTCTCTCGCTCGGCCTTCTCTCCGCTCCGCTTCCGGAAGTTAAGTCCATCACAACCTCAGGTAAGTGGCTCCAATGTTGATGTACTTTTTGGACTTGAAAGGTGGTTTTGTTAGTTATTTTAAGTTTGTGCAGATAAGCAACAAAGTGAAAAACGTAAGGTAGGTTAACTGATGGTTGGGTTAGGCGTGGGAAAAAATGGAAGGACTCAGGCCAGGTCGGGATTGGATATGGTTCTGACTGGCTTGGGTCAGGTTTAATTTGCAGACTCGAGCTGGCCTTTAGCTGGAAATACTTAGCAGGTCTGGCAACATCTGTGAAGAGAGAGACAGAGTTAATGTTTCAGGTCAATGATCTTTCTGCAGAACTGGGAAAAGTTAGAAAGGTCATCGACCTGAAACATTAACTCTGTTTCTCTCTCTAAAGATGCTGCCAGACTGCTGAGTATTTCCAGCACTTCCTGATTTTATTTCTGATTTATGTGGGAGTTTGGTGCTGATGGGAGTGCACTAAAATTATCTGCTCTTTTCAGTCAGATAGACAGATACAGGGCTGGTATTACAGAGAAGTCTCATGGCTGGAACATATCTGATGCACAGGTCAGGTTGTCCAAGTCTAATCATCTCAGCCCCACAACATCACTGCTAAGTTTTTCCATACAGCCTCCGTGGCCCAATCATCATCAGCTTCTTCATTTATCTGCTACTTGTCAAGAGTTGCTCAGTAATAATTCTAGTGTTTAGCTCCATTCACACCTGCTTCACAATTTAAGCAATTCTAAGCCATCCTGTTGTAAGATCAGGACAAGATCCAGGCTTGGGCTGACATGTGGCAGGTAATATTTGTGCCACATAAATGAAAGACAATGAGCATCGTCTGTCTTTTAGTGGCATCACAATTGCTGAGCATCCCATCATCAGCAGCCTGGCAGTAAACATTAATCAAAATTCATCACAACGCCATCTTCATGTGTGCAGGGCAGAAGTTGGATATGTTGAGATGTGTAGCTACCTCCTGACCCCTGAATGCCTCCACCATTTACAAGGGTTGGCAGGAGTGTAATGGAATAGGCGTTATTCACCTGGATGTGTGCAACAGCACCCATGCTCTTGCACAACATTTAATTTGGTTAATTGGCACTTCTGCTGTTGGATTCAATGTCTGCTCCATACACCACTAATCCTCTGTGACAGCAATGTTAACTTTTTCCAGGATGCACTGCAGTAATTTGCTAAGCTTGCTTTAATGGAACCTTTTAGACCTGCACCCTCAACTCAAGGTACGCGAGCGGTGATTGCATTTCATGCTCACACTATGCTGGACACTGTCAGCACATATAAGAGCAGGGAGGTTGTGCTCAAACTGTATAAAAGACTGCACAGTGGCGCAGTGGTTAGCACCGCAGCCTCACAGCTCCAGGGACCCGGGTTCGATTCCGGGTACTGCCTGTGTGGAGTTTGCAAGTTCTCCCTGTGTCTGCGTGGGTTTTCTCCGGGTGCTCCGGTTTCCTCCCACAAGCCAAAAGACTTGCAGGTTGATAGGTAAATTGGCCATTATAAATTGCCCCTAGTATAGGTAGGTGGTAGGGAAATATGTTTGTTGGGAATATGGGATTAGTATAGGATTAGTATAAAATGGGTGGTTGATGTTCGGCACAGACTCGGTGGGCCGAAGGGCCTGTTTCAGTGCTGTATCTCTAATCTAATCTAATCTAGTTGGCCACAGTTAGAGTAGTGGATACAGTTCTGGTTACTGCATTAAAGGAAGAATGTGATCATGCTAGAAAGGGTATAGAGGATGTTCGCAAGGATGTTGCCAGGAATAGCTAATTTTAGCAATGAGGAAAGATTGGATAGGCTGGGGTTATTTTCTTTGAAATGTGGATGATTGAACTGAGGTGTATGCAATTTTGACCAAATAGAGTGGGCAGAGAGGACCTATTGCCCTTCGCAGAGAGATTTCTAATCAGGATGCATAACAGCAACTTATAATTATATAGCACCTTTAGCATAATAAAATGTCCCAAGATGTTTCAGAGGAGCATTGGAAAATAAAATATGACACCTACCACAAAAGGAGGTATTAGGTCAGATGACCAAAAAGCTTGGTCAAAGAGGTAAGTTTTCAGAAATGTCTGAAAGGAGGAAAATTAGGTGGAGAGGTGTATTTGGTATTCCAAAGTTTGGGACCTAGGGAACTGAAGACACGGCCACCAACAGTGGAGTGATTAAAATCAGGGATGCACAAGAGGCCAGAATTAGGTGAGAGCAAATATTTTGAAGGTTTTTTTTTTATTCATTCATAGGATGAGGGCGTTGCTGGCCAGGTCAGCATTTATTGCCCATCCCTAATTGCCCTTGAGAAGGTGGTGGTGAGCTGCCTTCTTGAACCGCTGCGGTCCATGTGGGGCAGGTACACCCGCAGTGCTGTTAGGAAGGGAGTTCCAGGATTTTGACCCAGCGACAGTGAAGGATCGGCGATATAGTTCCAAGTCAGGACAGTGCGTGACATGGAGGGGAACTTGCAGGTGGTGGTGTTCCCATGTATTTGCTGCCTTTGACCACCTAGTTCACAGAAACACAGAATAATACAGTGCAGAAGAGGCCCATCGGGTCTGCACCGATGCATTATAGACACCTGACCTGTCTACCTAATCCCATAGCCTTGAATGTTATGACATGCCAAGTGCTCATCCAGGTACTTTTTAAAGGATGTGAGGCAACCCGCCTCTACCTAGTTGGTAGAGGTCACACTTTGGAAGGTGCTGTCTAAGGAACCTTGTACATTGCTGCAGCGCATCTTGTAGATGGTACACACTGCTGCCACTGTGCGTCGGTGGTGAAGGGAGTGAATGTTTGTGGATGGGGTGCCAATCAAGTGGACTGCTTTGTCCTGGATGGTGTGAAGCTTCTTGAATGTTGTTGGAGCTGCACCCATCCAGGCAAGTGGAGAGTATTTCATTACACTCCTGATTTGTGCGTTGTAGATGGTGGACAGGCTTTGGGGAGTCAGAATGCCTAGCCTCTGAACTGCTCTTGTCGCCACGGTATTTATATGGCTACTCCAGTTCAGTTTCTGGTCAATGGTAGCCCCTAGGATGTTGATAGTGGGGGATTTAGCGATGGTGATGCCATTGAATGTCAAGGGGTGATGGTTCGATTCTTGTTGGAGATGGTCATTGCCTGGCACTTGTGTGGTGCGAATGTTACTTGCCACATCAGCCCAAGCCTGGATATTGTCCAGATCTTGCTGAACTTCTGCACTGACTGCTTCAGTATCTGAGGAGTTGCAAATGGTGCTGAGCATTGTGCAATCATCAGCGAACATCCCCACTTCTGACCTTATGATTGAAGGAAGGTAATTGATGAAGCAGCTGAAGATGGTTGGTCCTAGGGCACTACCCTGAGGAACTCCTGCAGTGATGTCCTGGAGCTCAGATGATTGACCTCTAGCAACCACAACCATCTTCCTTTGCGCTAGATATGACTCCAACCAGTGGAGAGTTTTCCCCCTGATTCCCATTAACTCCAGTTTTGCTTGGGCTTCTTGATGCCATACTTGGTCAAATACTGCCTTGATGTCAAGGGCAGTCACTTTCACCTCACCTCGAGTTCAGCTTGTTTGTCCATGTTTGAACCAAAGCTGTAATGAGGTCACGAGCTGAGTGGCCCTGGTGGAACCCAAACTGAGCATCAGTGAGCAGGTTATTGCTAATCAAGTGCCACTTGATAGCACAATTGATGACACCTTCCATCATTTTACTGATGATTGAGTGTAGACTGATGGGGCTGTAATTGGCCTGGTTGGACTCCTCCTGTTTCTTGTGTACAGGACATACTTGGGCAATATTCCACATTGCCGGGTAGCTGCCAATGTTGTAGCTGTACTGGAACATCTTGGCTACGGGCGCGGCAAGTTCTAGAGCATAGGTCTTCAGTACTATTGCTGAAATATTGTCAGGGCCCATAGCCTTTGCAGTATCCAGTGCCTTCATCGTTTCTTGATATCACGTGGAGTGAATTGAATTGGCTGAAGTCTGGCATCTATGATGCTGGGGACTTCAGGAGGAGGCCGAGATGGATCATCAACTTGGCACTTCTGGCTGAAGATTGTTACAAATGTTCCAGCCTTATCTTTCGCACTGACGTGCTGGGCTCCCCCATTGTTGAAGATGGGGATATTTGTGGAGCCACCTCCTCCAGTTAGTTGTTTAATTATCCACTATCATTCACAGCTGGATGTGGCAGGACTGCAGAGCTCAGATCCGATCCATTGGTCATGGGATTGCTTAGCTCTGTCTATTGCATGCAGCTTATGCAGTTTGGCATGCAAGTAGTCCTGTGTTTTAGCTTTACCAAGTTGACACCTTATTTTGAGGTATTACTGGTGCTGCTCCTGGCATGTCCTCCTGCAGTCTTCATTGAACCAGGGTTGGTCTCCTGGCTTGACGGTAATGGGAGAGTGGGGGATATGCCGGGACATGAGGTTACAGATTGTGGTTGAGTACAATTCTGCTGCTGCTGATGGTCCACAGCGCCTCATGGATGTCCAGTTTTGCATTGCTAGATCTGTTCGAAATCTCTCCCATTTAGCATGTTGGTAGTGCCACACAACACGAAGGAGGGTATCCTCAATGTGAAAGTGGGAATTCGTCTCCACAAGGACTGTGCGGTGGTCACTCTTACCAATACTTTCATGGACAGAAGCATCTGTGGCAGGCAGATTGGTGCGAACGAAGTCAACTATGTTTTTCCCTTTTGGTTCCCTCACCACCTGCCGCATACCTAGTCCAGCAGTTATGCCCTTTAGGACTCTGCCAGCTTGGTCAGTAATGGTACTACCGAGCCACTCTTGGTGATGGACATTGAAGTCCCCCACCCAGAGTACATTCTAGGTTGTGTGGCTGGAAGAGATTACAGAGATAGGGAGAGGCAAGGCCATGGAGGGATTTGAAAACAGAATGAGAATTTTAAAATCAACATTGTTTGACTGGGAACCAATGTAGATCAGCGAGCATGGGTTATAGGGGAATGGGACTTGGTGCAATTTAAGACACAGACAGCAGACTTTTGGATTACCTCAAGTGTATGAAGAGTAGAATGTGGGAGATCAGCCAGGACTGCATTGGAATAGTCAAGTCTAGAAGGTACAAAGGCAGGAATGAGGGTTTCAGCAGCAGATGAGCTGAGATGGGGTTAAGTTGGGTGATGTTACAGAGATGCAAATAGGCAGTCTTAGTGATGCACGATTATGAGGGCAAAAGCTGATCTCAGTCAAATGTGACACCAAGGTTGCGAACAGACTAGTTTAATGTCAGACTGTTCTTAGGGAAATGGGATGGAGTCAGTAATTAGGGAATGGAATTCGAGCAGGGACCAAAAGCAATGCCTCCAGTCTTCCCAATGTTTAATTGGAGGAAATTTCTGCTCATTCAGAACTGGATGTCAGAGAAGTAGTCTGCTAGTTTAGCAATAGTGGAGGAGTCAAGAGAAGTGGTGGTGAGGTAGAGCTGAATGTCATCAGCATACATGTTTAAAGTTAATGCTGTGCTTTCGTACGATGTCACCAAGCAGCAGCGTATAGATGAGAAATAGGAGGGGGGGGGCCAAGATCTTCGGGGGACACCAAAGATAACATTGCAGGAGCAGAAAGAGAAGTCAGGAGACATGATTCTCTAGCTACAATTAGATAAGAATGGAACGAGGTGAGTGCAGACCCACCCGGCTGGACGACAGTGGAGAGGTGTTTGAGGAGGATGGTGTGGTCAACAGTGTCAAAGGCTGCAGACAGGTCAAGAAGGATGAGGAGGAACGTTTACATTGGTCACAGTCACACAGGATGTCATTAATGACTTTGATAAGAGCTGTTTCAGTACTGTGACAGGAGTGGAAACTGACTGGAATTCAAACATGGAGTTCCGGGAAAGATGGAACGGATTTGGAAGGTGATAACATATTCAAGAACTTTGGAGTACAGATGTGCATAGATCTACGTAATTGGAAGAAAGATTAGAGGAGAGTTGAGGAGAATTTTTTTCAGAGAGGGTGTTGGGGGGCAGGAGCTCACTGCTTGAAACGATGGTAGAGGCAGAAACCCTCAACACATTTAAAAAATAAACACTTGGGTGTACATTTGAATCACTGTAACCTACAGGGCTACCGGCCAAGAGCTGCAAAGTGGCATTAGGAAGGATAATTCTTTTGCAGCTGGCACAGACATGATGGGCCAAATGACTTCCTTCTGTGCAGTAAATTTTCTTAGCTTTAATGAATGTAGGTGCAAGAAAGTCAACATCACCTTCTCAGGGTAATTGATGACACACAATAAACACAGCCTTAATTGTCACCCATGTCCTGAGAACAAATACATTCATGGTGTGGAGAGGAATACGTGGCTATCACAGATCCTCTAGTATTGTTCAGTGTTGGGAATATATGATAATTCACTTTATAATTGCAAGATTCCCCTAATGTGAGCATGTATCTCATTTATTTATCACACACTTCACTGATACTTTATTAATGATTCTATTGTTCATACCTCTATAAATCACAGGTAAAGAAAAATAAAGGAAATATATCAGTATAACATTCAACTTCCCCAATTTTTCCAGCGAAGAAAATTTGTTTAAAACCAGAGGCATGATTTTCTCGGTGACAAGAAAGACTGAAATCCACTTGTGGGAGTCCGGAGAGGAGGTTTAACGGTTTTGTAAAGGGATGATCGAATGGTGTTGCTGAGATAAAAAATTGAGGAAGTAATTTTTTTGTTGGTTGGTCACTGTTTAATTATTTCTGCCCACCTACTATTACAGTAGACACTCCAAAGTATAGTATACCTACAGGCTCACAATACCCACGCATAAATCCAACACAAAAAGAAGAAAATATCAGTGGTTCTGAGTGAAATGTAGCATTTTAGGGGTACATTTGTTAGGTTGGTGTTAGGATCCTTAGCGTTAAGGTGCAGCAAAGTAGTTGAAAAAATCTCTCAAGTGGCTGCTCTAGAAAGCAGCAAAAAATCTCTTTTAGAGAGTGAAAAATAACATTTTAGGGTACATTTGTTGGGTTAGGGGTTACAGTCATTCATTAAAAAAGGACGCACGTCTTGGGACAAAAGAAAAAACTCCAAACACAAAACAAAATTCACCTTTGTAGTCAGTGGACGAACTTGGTAGGCATTCTGAAAGGTCAAAGGTCACCAGTTCAAAGGGCAAGAGGTCAATGTTTGGTGGTCAAAGTGTCAGGGTCCAAACTCCAAAAGGTCACGAGTCATTTCCAGGGGTCAAAAAAACATGGGGTCAAAGGTCTGGGGGTCACATGTCAGGTTAGAAGGTCATGGGGTATGTGATGAGGTCAAAAGGTCACACGGTCATGTTCAGAGGTCAAAAGGCATAGGGTCATGCTGAGGTCAAAAGATCACAGGTATCACGTGTCAGGGTCAGAAGGTCACAGGGACACATTGCAAGTGCTGCTGGAGGGCACAGAGTGTGAAGAAGGGAGTTTGGTGAGTGTGTGGGTTTTAAGGTTTAATCTTTCAAGTCTAGTTTTTGTTTTGTTTACATTTAGCAATTGATTGAAATTACTGTTTAAGTTAAGAGGTAAGTTAGGTTTCTTACAGTTTTAAACAGGGATGTACAAGTTCTCTCAGAGTAGCTGTAGCTAATTAGGTAGTAGCTTAAACTGGTTTCTGAGCTCTAGCACAGCTGACACAGCATTGTTTAAAGCAAGCATAGATTGAGGGGGCTCTCAGTGCTGCTTCTCTGCATTGAGTGCTGCTGGAGGGCACAGAGTGTGAAAAAGGTAGTTTGGTAAGTGAGGGAGTTTGGTAAGGAGGGGAACTATACATTAAGAGAAAATACATCTGTCTGCACTGAGAGCTACTTTGAGTGCACAGTGTGTAAAGTGGGAGTTGGTGTGTGAGAGAGAGGGCTCCTTTTTCTACCTTTTTTAGCCTCCAGTAGCTGCCCCTCTCTTTGGTGCGAGGAAGATGCTGATTTGTCAATAACTGGTAAGTTATTCTGCTTCTAATTACAATAAATAGTTTTTAAAGTTATGGTATGGCAAGTCAGCTCAGTTAAGTGGAATGTACATCCTGCAGTATGTAGAAAGTCATGGACTCACCACGTCTTCTAGATGAACACATCTGCAGGAATGTCACCGGCTGCAAAAGCTTGAGCTCCAGGTTAATTACTGTTGAGCATCTGCGAGGCAGAGGGCTACATGGATAGCAAGTTTAGGGAGGTGGTCATACTGCAGGTTAGGAGCATGCAGGCATCGAGGGAATGGGTGACCACCAGGCAGTCTGGGAGAACCAGGCAGGCAGTGCAGGAGTTCCCTGAGTCTATCTTGTTTGCTCATCAGTTTTCCATTTTAGATGCTGGTGAGGGCGATGGTTCCTCAAGGGAGTACAGCCAGAGCAAAGTCTGTGGCACTACTGGTGGCTCAGCTGCACAGGAGGGTAGGAAGAAGAGTGGAAGAACAATAGTGATAGGGGATCAGACAGGCATTTCTGCAACAGTAAACATGACTCCAGGATGGTATGTTGCCTCCCTGGTGCCAGGGTCAAGGATGTCATGGCTTGACTGCAGGATGTCCTTCTGGGGGAGGGTGAACAGCCAGAGGTCATGGTCCACATTGGGGCCAATGACATAGGTAGGAAGAGGGATGAGGTCCTGAAAGCAGATTTTAGGGAGTTAGGAAGGAAATTAAAAAGCAGGACTTCAAGAGCAGTAATCTCAGGATTACTCCCTGTTCTAGTGAGCATAGGAATAGGAGGATTGATCGATTGAACACTTGGCTGGAGAATTGGTGTAGGAGGGAGGGCATCAGATTTCTGAGGCATTGGGACTAGTTCTGGGGCAGGTGGGACCTGTACAAGATGGACAGGCTACACCTTAACAGGACCAGAACTAATATCCTCGCAAGTAAATTTGCTAGTGCTGTTGGGGAGGGTTTAAACTAGTTTGTCAGGGGGATGAGAACCTGAGGGGTAGCTCAAATTGGAAGGAAGTAGAGCTAGTAACAGGAGGTCGAAAAGTAGCAAGCAACATTAGAAAGCAGGTGAAACAAAGGCGAGCATCACCTAGGTTTAGAATGCAGAATAATGTCAAGAAGACAAGGTTAAGGGCAGTCTACCTGAATGCACACAGCATTCACAACAAGGTAGATGATTTAAAGGCACAAACAGAGGTAAATGGGTCAGACCTAATTGCCATTATGGAAAAGTTGGTACAGGGTGACCAAGACTGGGAACTGCATATTCAAAAATATTTGACATTTGGGAAGGACAGGAAAAAAGGAAGAGGAGATGGTGTTGCACTGATAATAAGGGATCGGATCAGTACATTACTAAGGGAGGATCTCAGATCAGAAGAGCAAATTGTGAAATCTGTTTGAGTGGAGCTAAGGGACAGCAAGCATTGGTAGGAGTAGTTTACAGGCCACCAAACAGTAGTGGTAGTGTGGGGAATGGTATTAGCCAGAAGCATGTAGCATAGGTAATACAGTAATCGTGGGTGACTTCAATCTAGACTGGATAAACCTAATGAGCACTAATGCTGTGGAGGACAGGTTTCTGGAATGTGTTAGGGATGGTTTTCTAGAGCAGTATGTTGAGAAACTGACTAGAGAACAGGTTATTTTAGATCTAGTATTATGTAATGAGAAAGGGCTAATTAATAATCTTGTTGTAAAAGAACCTTTTTAAGGATGAGTGACCATAATATGATAGAATTTTACATTATGTTTGAAAGTGAGGTAGTTCAATCTGAAGTCAGGGTGTTAAATTTAAACAAAGGAAATTATGAAGGTATGAGGGGCAAATTGGCTGAGGTGGATTGAGAAAATACATTAAAAGATCTGACAGTACATAGGCAATGGATAGTCTTTAAAGAATTATGACATAGTTTTCAACAACTATACATTCCTTCAAGGCACAAAACCCCAAAAGTAAAGGCAGTCAACCGTGGCTAACAAATGAAGTTAAGGATTATATAAGATTAAAAGAAAAGGCGTATAAAGTTGCCAGAAATAGTAGTAAACCTGAGGATTGGGAGGATTTTAGAATACAATAAAAGAGGACGAAGAAACTGATAGAGAGAATAGAATATGAATATAAATGAGCAAAAAACATTAAAAATGGACAGTAAAATCTTCTATAGGTACGTAAAAATGAAATGTTTGGCTAAGACAAATGTGGTTCCATTACAGGCAGTCAGGAGAATTTATAATGGGGAACAGAGAAATGGCAGAGAAGCTAAATGATTACTTTGTGTCTGTCTTCACTGAGGAAGATTCAAGAAATCTCAGAGAATTAGAGATCCACAGGACTAGGGAAAATGAGTAGGAAGGCTGTATTGGAGAAATTAATGGGGCTGAAAGTTAAGACCCCAGGACCTGATCGTCTACATCCCAGAGTGTTGAAAGCTATGGAGATAATGGATGCATTGGTGATCATCATCCAAAATTCTGTAGATTCTGGAACAGTTCCTGCAGATTGGAAGGAAGCTCGCCCCACTATTTAAGAAGGGGGGGGCGGGGGGAGAGAGAAAACATGGAACTACAGACCTGTTAGCCTTACATCAGTAGTAGGGAATATGTTGGAATCTATTCTAAGGGATGTGATAAATGGATACTTGGATAATAATCTGGGCAGAGTCAATATGGAGGTATGAATGGGATATCATGTTTGATGAACCTGTTGGAGTTTTTTTGAGGATGTTACTAACAGAATTGATAAAGGGGACTAGGTGGACATTGTATATTTTGCTTTTCAGAAGGCTTTTGATAAAGTCCTCCACAGGAGGTTAGTTAGCAAAATTAAAGCACATGGGATAGGAGGTAATATACTGGCATGGATTAAGGATTCGTTACAGGCAGAAAACAGAGTCGGAATAAATGGGTCGTTCTTGTATTGTCAGGCTGTGATAAGTGGGGTACCACAAAGATCAGTGCTTGGACCTCAGCTGTCCACAATATAGATCAATGATTTGGATGTGGGGACCAAATGTAATATTTCCAGGTTTGCAGATGACACAAAACTAGGTTGGAATGTGTGTTGTGAGGAAGATGCAAAGCGGCTTCAAGGGGATTTGGACAGACTGAGTGAGTTGGCAGGAACGTGGCAGATGGAATATAATGTGGAAAAATGTGAAGTTATCCACTTTGGTAGAAGAAACAGATGTGCAGAGTAGAGTATTTATTAAATGGTAAGAGATTAGAAAGTGTAGATGTACAAAGGGACCTGAGTGTCCTCATCATTAAGTCACTGAAAGCGAACAAGCAGGTGCAGCAAGCAACTAAGAAGGCTAATGGTATGTTAGCCTTTATCACAAAAGGATTTGAGTACAGGAGTAGAGAAGTCTTGCTTCAATTGTATAGAACCTTGGTTAAACTGCACTTGGAGTACTGTGTGCAGTTTTGGCCCCTTTACCTTAGGAAGGATAGAGGGAGTACAACGAAGGTTCACCAGACTTGTTCCCAGGATGGTGGTGTAAGAGGTTTCCTTCCTGTACCCCCTTACGACAGTTCTTGGACTTTAGGATTACAAGAACAAAAATTGCACACAACGCCGGGTTTGCCTTAACCATGAATTGTTGTTTTAGTGAATCCAATATTGTCCATAATACAGATACCTCTATGGTTGGTTGAAACAGAAATGAAACAAAACTATCCTCAGTACAAAGTCTCCTGCAGTAACTTAAAATTGACACCCCAATTACCAGCTGAACCCTTCAGCAATTTGACCACTGTTCCCAGTTACCCAGAAAAATTCAATATGACTTGGCTCAAATTTACAAATTTCAGGCAAAAACAATATGCTTTTGTCCCAAAACCCTCAGACCAAGATCACTACGATTTGGCTGACCCACAAATACAGGCAAAACACTATGCTTTTCTCCCAATCCCTCAGACCAAGATCACTATGACCTGGCTGAAAATACTTACAATCACCCACACGGTCCATCCCAGTGTTGATTTGTAGGTCCTGAGTCAAGTTGACCAACTTTGACCCTTCTTCCAACTGCAGCCCCCACAGTACAAACTCCTTCAAGATTTGACAGAAAAACTTATAATCACCCACACGGCTGGTCATTACCAATGTTGATTGTAGGCCTGGACCTGAGATGACCAGTCCCCGTCCTCCTTCACATAACTGCAGCACCAAACCCTTTGATCTTGTCCTTTTTATGATGATCTTTATAAAAATATCATGAACAGATGTCAAGTTATCCTGCTGGATGGTCAGCACTTAACACCTTTTAATCTCTTTCCTCTGTTACTTGCCTGGTCCAGACAGATCTACTTAGTGATGATATTTCCATGACTGAGAACAATGAACTCCACCAAGGTGAGGTAGCCCAGGCTCCAGCGCTGATATACACAACAAAGGTTTCTCCCCTGTCTTGACGGGAGTGAATACTGTGATCTGGGGCTAGTTAGTTGTAACAATGGCCTCTCCAATTACTTAACATGAAGGTAGTTATCCTGTGTCACTGTTATAATAACGTCCAAAATTCAGTTCTGTTGTGATGTTGGAATGTTTGAGTTGACCCATCAGATTGCAGCCTGCCTCTGTGTGCTTTGTGTTGAGGTTTGGCTCTCATTCACAGTAGTATTGTCTGTGGGGGTTGGGTTTCCTTCCCCATACTCTACAAAGTCCAGTTGGGGGTGGGGGAAGGAATTCCAATCATACAATGGGACTGCCCTATGAAGAGAGATTGGGGAATCTGGTTCCGAAGAAGGGTCACTGACCCAAAACGTTAACTCTGCTTCTCTTTCCACAGATGCTGCCAGACCTGCTGAGTGAATCCAGCATTTCTTGTTTTTGTTTCAGATTTCCAGCATCCGCAGTATTTTGCTTTTATTATATTGGGGAATCTGGGCCTGTATTCTCTAGAGTTTTAGAATTAGAATTAGAATTAGAATATTACAGTGCAGTACAGGCCCTTCGGCCCTCGATGTTGCGCCGAGCTGTGAAACCATCTGACCTACACTATTCCATTTTCATCCATGTGTCTATCCAATGTCCACTTAAATGCCCTTAAAGTTGGCGAATCTACTACTGCTGCAGGCAGGGCATTCCACGCCCTTACTACTCTCTGAGTAAAGAAACTACCTCTCACATCTGTCCTATATCTATCACCCCTCAACTTGAAGCTATGTCCCCTCGTGTTTGCCATCACCATCCGAGGAAAAAGACGCTCACTATCCACCCTATCTAACCCTCTGATTATCTTATATGTCTCTATTAAGTCACCTCTCCTCCTCCTTCTCTCCAACGAAAACAACCTCAAGTCCCTCAGCCTTTCCTCGTAGGACCTTCCCTCCATACCAGGCAACATCCTAGTAAATCTCCTCTGCACCCTTTCCATAGCTTCCACATCCTTTCTATAATGCGGTGACCAGAACTGCACGCAATACTCCAGGTGCGGTCTCACCAGAGTCTTGTACAGCTGCAGCATGACCTCGTGGCTCCGACACTCGACCCCCCTACTAATAAAAGCTAACACACCATATGCCTTCTTGACAGCCCTATTAACCTGGTTAGCAACCTTCAGGGATTTATGCACCTGGACACCAAGATCTCTCTGCTCATCTACACTAACAAGAATCTTCCCATTAGCCCAGTACTCTGCATTCCTGTTACTCCTTCCAAAGTGAATCACCTCACACTTTTCCGCATTAAACTCCATTTGCCATCTCTCAGCCCAGCTCTGCAGCCTATCTATGTCTCTCTGTACCCTACAACATCCTTCGGCACTATCCACAACTCCACCGACCTTAGTGTCATCTGCAAATTTACTAACCCACCCTTCTACACCCTCTTCCAGGTCATTTATAAAAATGACAAACAGCAGTGGCCCCAAAACAGATCCTTGCGGTACACCACTAGTAACTAAACTCCAGGATGAACATTTGCCATCAACCACCACCCTCTGTCTTCTTTCAGCTAGCCAATTTCTGATCCAAAGCTCTAAATCACCTTCAACCCCATACTTCCGTATTTTCTGCAATAGCCTACCGTGGGGAACCTTATCAAACGCCTTACTGAAATCCATATACACCACATCCACTGCTTTACCCTCATCCACCTGTTTGGTCACCTTCTCGAAAAACTCAATAAGGTTTGTGAGGCACGACCTACCCGTCACAAAACCGTGCTGACTATCTCTAATGTACTTATTCTTTTCAAGATGATTATAAATCCTGTCTCTTATAACCTTTTCCAACATTTTACCCACAACTGAAGTGAGGCTCACAGGTCTATAATTACCAGGGCTGTCTCTACTCCCCTTCTTGAACAAGGGGACAACATTTGCAATCCTCCAGTCTTCCGGCACTATTCCTGTCGACAATGACGACATAAAGATCAAGGACAAAGGCTCTGCAATCTCCTCCCTAGCTTCCCAGAGAATCCTAGGATAAATCCCATCTGGCCCAGGGGACTTATCTATTTTCACACTTTCCAAAATTGCTAACACCTCCTCCTTGTGAACCTCAATCCCATCTAGCCTTGTAGCCTGAATCTCAGTATTCTCAACAACATTTTCTTTCTCTACTGTAAATACTGACGCAAAATATTCATTTAACACTTCCCCTATCTCCTCTGATTCCACACACAACTTCCCACTACTATCCTTGATTGGCCCTAATCTAACTCTAGTCATTCTTTTATTCCTGATATACCGATAGAAAGCCTTAGGGTTTTCCCTGATCCGATCCACCAATGACTTCTCGTGTCCTCTCCTTGCTCTTTTTAGCTCTCCCTTTAGATCCTTCCTGGCTAGCTTGTAGCTCTCAAGCGCCCTAACTGAGCCTTCACGTCTCATCCTAACATAAGCCTTCTTCTTCCTCTTGACAAGCGCTTCAACTTCTTTAGTAAACCACGGCTCCCTCGCACGACAACTTCCTCCCTGCCTCACAGGTACATACTTATCAAGGACACGCAGTAGCTGTTCCTTGAATAAGCTCCACATTTCGATTGTTCCCATCCCCTGCAGTTTCCTTCCCCATCCTATGCATCCTAAATCTTGCCTAATCGCATCATAATTTCCTTTCCCCCAGTTATAATTCTTGCCCTGCGGTATATACCTGTCCCTGCCCATCGCTAAGGTAAACCTAACCGAATTGTGATCACTGTCACCAAAGTGCTCACCTACATCTAAATCTAAAACCTGGCCGGGTTCATTTCCCAGTACCAAATCCAATGTGTCATCGCCCCTGGTTGGCCTGTCTACATACTGTGTCAGAAAACCCTCCTGCACACACTGGACAAAAACTGACCCATCTAAAGTACTCGAACTATAGTATTTCCAGTCGATATTTGGAAAGTTAAAGTCCCCCATAACAACTACCCTGTTACTCTCACCCCTGTCGAGAATCATCTTCGCTATCCTTTCCTCTACATCTCTGGAACTATTCGGAGGTCTATAAAAGACTCCCAACAGGGTAACCTCACCTCTCCTGTTTCTAACCTCAGCCCATACTACCTCAGTAGACGAGTCCTCAAACGTCCTTTCTGTCGCTGTAATACTCTCCTTGATTAACAATGCCACACCCCCCCCTCTTTTACCATTTTCTCTGTTCTTACTGAAACATCTAAATCCCGGAATCTGCAACATCCATTCCTGCCCCTGCTCTACCCATGTCTCCGAAATGGCCACTACATCGAGATCCCAGGTACCAACCCATGCTGCAAGCTCACCCACCTTATTCCGGATGCTCCTGGCGTTGAAATAGACACACTTTAAACCAGGTTCTTGCTTGCCAGTGCCCTCTTGCTTCCTTGTAACCATATCCCTGACCTCACTACTCTCAACATCCTGTACACTGGCACTACAATTTGGGTTCCCATTCCCCTGCTGAATTAGTTTAAACCCCCCCGAAGAGCACTAGCAAACCTCCCCCCCAGGATATTGGTACCCCTCTGGTTCAGGTGAAGACCATCCTGTTTGTAGTGGTCCCACCTACCCCAGAAAGAGCCCCAATTATCCAGGAAACCAAATCCCTCCCTCCTGCACCATCCCTGCAACCACGTGTTCAACTCCTCTCTCTCCCTATTCCTCGCTTCGCTATCACGTGGCACGGGCAACAACCCAGAGATAACAATTCTGTTTGTTCTTGCTCTAAGCTTCCACCCTAGCTCCCTAAATTTCTGTCTTAAATCCCCATCTCTCTTCCTACCTATGTCGTTGGTGCCTATGTGGACCACGACTTGGGGCTGCTCCCCCTCCCCATTAAGGATCCCAAAAACACGATCCGAGACATCACGAACCCTGCCACCTGGGAGGCAACATACCAACCGTGAGTCTCTCTCGTTCCCACAGAACCTCCTATCTGTTCCCCTAACTATGGAGTCCCCAATGACTAATATTCTGCTCCTCTTCCCCCTTCCCTTCTGAGCTACAGGGACAGACTCTGTGCCAGATATCTGTACCCCATTGCTTACCCCTGGTAAGTCGTCCCCCGCAACAGTATCCAAAACGGTATACCTGTTTTGAAGAATAAGAGGTGATCTCATTGAAACCTACAAAATACTTAAAAGGATAGACATGGTAAATGCCAGTAAGATGTTTCCCCTGGTTGGGGAGTCTAGAACCAGGGGAGACAATTTCAAAATAAGTGGGAAGTCACTTAGGACAGAGATGAGGAGAAATTTCTTTATTCAGAGGGTTGTGAATCTTTGGAAATCTCTACGCCAGAGGGCTGTGGAAGCTCAGTCATTGAGTATGTTTAAAGCAGAGATTGACAGGTTTCTAAATACCAATGACATAAAGGGATATGGGGATAGTGTGGGGAAAAGGCATTGAAGTGGATGATCAGCCATGATCGTATTGAATGGCAGAGCAGGCTCGATGGGCTGAATGGCCTGCTCCTGTTCCTAAAAGGTCACATGTAGAGGTCACAGGGTCACACATTGGAGTAAAAATGTCATGGGGACCTGTTCAGAGGTCAGAAGGGCATGGCGTCACATGGTCCTCAGGGTTAGGGTTAGGGGCTCGGATGATGGGAAGGATAGGGTTAGGGTTAAGAAAGGTAGGGAATAGGATTAGGGTACTGCAGGTTCGGGTTAGGGTTAATAAAAGTAGCAAAAACTTTCTGGTGGTTGCTACTAGAACAAGGGGTATGCTGCTACCAGCTGGTGAGTCTTCTGGCTCGCAAAATTTGCATGTGAACTGTGCGCAGAAAGAGAAGAAAGCAGCGTTTTTGGGAGTAAGAAATTGTGTTTTTTGGCAACATTTGTCGGTTTTGGTCACTACCTTGGGGTTACTGTTAGGGCTTTGGGTTAAGGGCCAGGGTTTGGGGTTAAGGTTCAGGCAATTGGGCAGTAGGGGTGGAAAAGCCTCCCCTCTTGCGCTTATATACTCATTTCTGGAGTTTCCTTTTGCTAGAAGCTGCCACTTTTATTCGGCTCATGGCGTGTGTTGGTGTCTGTCCATGTCTGCTAGCCTTTTCCCACACTCAGCTAGGGTTATAAGTGGAATTGGAATGAAAGACATATAGTATTAACTTTGCAATGAGTATATCTGACTGAAGGATCAGTCATGTCTCAGGGGTAGACGTAGTATGGATTTTAGGGTGAGGACCAAGAAGATTCAGAGGTTAGGGCACTGTTGGTATCCGGGTCGGGGAGGGGGGTGGGCAGTGGAGTTTGGGTAGTTTGGGTAGGTTAGGAATAGGCGTTAGGTTATGGGAGAGGTTTAGGGTTAGGTGTAGGGTTAGGCTTAGGGTTGTGGGGGAATTTAGGGTTAAGCTGAGGGTTGTTGGGTTAGTGTTAGTCTTAGGAGTTGGGGCTGGGGTCAGAGCATCAAGCTTCCGGGGGCAAGGGTAACATTAATGTTGTGGGAGCTTAGAGTTCGGGGTTATGGTTAGAAAACATGTCGGGGTCAGGTGTTGGGTGGAGGGTTGGGTCATTAATTTTAAAATGTGGCAACATTTTCGCGTGGCTTGGGAGTAAACAAAAAACTCCATGAGCACGAGTTGCGCACAGACGCAAAAAAAATTCACTGTTGCAATCAGTGGATGGGCTTAATTGTCATTTGGAAAGGTCGAGAGGTCAGAAGGTCAGAGGTCAGAAGTTGAAGGAGATGGTCAAAACGTCAGAGGTGATTTTGAGGGCTCAAAAGGTCTGGGGGTGGTGTGTCTGTGGTCAAAAGGTCACGGGATCAAGTGACGGGTCAGAAGGTCACAGGGTCAGGGAATGGGTTGGGGTTAGGGATTGGAAAAGGGTTGGGGTTCGGTTTAGGGTCATTTATTTAAAGATATGGCAAAATTTTCGCATGGCTGGGGACTAAAGGAAAAACTCTTCCAGCACGTTGCATGGAAACGCAAAACATAATTTCACCTTTGCAGTCAGTGGACGTGCTTAAACGTAATTTTGAAAGGTCAAAGGTCATGGTAAAAGCTCAAGGCGACAAGGTCACAGGGCGATTTCCAGAGGTCAAAAGGCCAGGGAGCACTTTTTTGGGGAGAAAGGGACATGGATCACATGATCGGGGCCAAAAGGTCATGGGACGAAGGGCCAGGGGTCAAACGGTCATGGGGTGGTGGATCTGGGGATCAAAAGGTCACGGGGTAAAGTGTCGGGTCAAATATTAGTGGTCAAAAGGACACGGGGTCACATGTCTGTGGGTCGAAAGATCGAAAGGTCATGCATTGGGGTCACCGCTCACGTGATCTGGGACAAAAGGTCACTGAACCAAGTGCCGGAGTCAAAATGTCACGGGATCTCTTGATCAAGCTCACATGCCAGGGGTCAAAATTCAGGAGTTCAAGTGTCGGGTCACGGGGACACATGCCAGTGGTAAAACGGTCACGGGTCACATGATTGGGGGCAGAAGGTCACGGGGACACATGCCAGTGATCAAAAGGTCACAGGGTTATATTAAGGTTACGGAATAGGTTAGGCTTAGGGTTCGGGAACGGGTTAGTGTTAAGAAAAGAAGCAAAACATTCTCCCATGGTTGCTACCAGAAGAAGGGATTATGCTGCTACCAGCTGGCGAGACTCTTGGCTCGCAAAATCTTCATGTGAACCGTGCACAGAAAGAGAAGAAAGCAGCATTTTTGGGAGTGAGAAATGATGTTTTTGGGAAACATTTGTCGGCTTGTGGTCACTACCTTCGGGTTACTGTTGGGGCTTAGGGTTCAGGGCCAGGGGTAGAACAAACCAGTACAGCACAGGAACAGGCCATTCGGCCCTCCAAGCCTGCGCCGATCTTGATGCCTGCCTAAACTAAAACCTTCTGCAGTTCCGGGGTCCGTATCCGTCTATTCCCATCCTATTCATATATTTGTCAAGATGCCTCTTAAACATCTCTACGGTACCTGCTTCCACCACCTCCCCCGGCAGCAAGTTCCAGGCACTCACCACCCTCTGTGTAAAGAACTTGCCTCGCACATCCTCTCTAAACTTTGCCCCTCTCACCTTAAACCTATGTCCCCTAGTAACTGACTCTTCCACCCTGGGAAAAAGCTTCTGACTATCCACTCTGTCCATGCCGCTTATAACTTTGTAAACCTCTACCATATCGCCCCTCCACCTCTGTCGTTCCAGTGAAAACAATCTGAGTTTATCCAACCTCTCCTCACAGCTAATGCCCTCCAGACCAGGCAACATCCTGGTAAACCTCTTCTGTACCCTCTCCAAAGCCTCCACGTCCTTCTGGTAGTGTGGTGACCAGAATTGCACGCAATATTCTAAGTGTGGCCTAACTAAGGTTCTGTACAGCTGCAGCATGACTTGCCAATTTTTATACTCTATGCCCCGACCGATGAAGGCAAGCATGCCGTATGCCTTCTTGACTACTTTATCCACCTGCGTTGCCACTTTCAGTGACCTGTGGAGCTGTACGCCCAGATCTCTCTGCCTGTCAATACTCCTAAGGGTTCTGCCATTTACTGTATACTTCCCACCTGTATTAGATCTTCCAAAATGCATTACCTGACATTTGTCTGGATCAAACTCCATCTGCTTTTTCTCCGCCCAAGTCTCCAACCATTCTATATCCTGCTGTATCCTCTGACAATCCTCATCAGTTTCTGCAACTCCACCAACCTTTGTGTCGTCCGCAAACTTACTAATCAGCCCAGCTACATTTTCCTCCAAATCATTTATATATACTACAAACAGCAAAGGTCCCAGCACTGATCCCTGTGGAACACCACTAGTCACATCCCTCCATTCAGAAAAGCACCCTTCCACAGCTACCCTCTGTTTTCTATGACAGAGCCAGTTCTGTATCCATCTTGCCAGCTCACCTCTGATCCCGTGTGACTTCACCTTTTGTACCAGTCTGCCACGAGGGACCTTGTCAAAGTCTTTACTGAAGTCCATATAGATAACATCCACTGCCCTTCCTGCATCAATCATCTTCGTCACTTCCTCAAAAAACTCAATTAAATTAGTGAGACACGACCTCCCCTTTACAAAACCATGCTCCCTCTGGCTAAAAGATCACATGATAGCAGCCACGGGGGCTCAACAGGGGTCAAAAGGTCACGTGATCGGGGTCAGATGGTCACGGGGTCACGTGACGGGGTCTAAAGGTCACAGTGTCACGTGGCCGGGTCAAAAGTCACGTGATTGGTGGGCTAAAGGGTTGGGGTCAGGGTTAGGGTTTAGATATAGGTTTCAGGTTTGGGTTAGTGTTTACGGTTAGTGGTTAGGGGTTCTGGTTGGGGTAGGGTTAGGGTTTAGGTTGGGGTTATGGTTTAGTGTTAGCGTTGAGGGACAGGGTTACTCATTTAAAAATGTGGCAAATTTTTCATGTGTTTGGGGTTAGGTTTAGGGTTAGGGCTAGTGCTATGGATTTAGGGCTAGTGCTATGGGTTAGGGTTAGAGTAAGCGGGCAGTTTTGTGTTTATGTACTCATTTCTAGAGTTTAATTTCACGAGAAGCTGCCACTTTTATTTGGCCCACGCCTTGAGTCGGTGTCTGTCCGCTTGCCTTGCCAACCGGGACTGCGGATGCTTCCCAACGTTTCGCTATCAACTATAGCTTCATCAGGGGAACTGCGTTATGGCAGCACTTGGACCAGGCACAACGGAAGGCGTGTCACTTTAAAGTTAGGGTTAGGGTCGGGTGAACGGGCAGTAGGGGTGGGAAAGCCTCCCCTCTTGTGTTTATATACTCATTTCTTGAGTTTAATTTCACTAGCAACTGCCACTTTTATTCGGCTCACGCCTTAAGTTAGTGTCCATCCATGTCCGCTTGCCTTTCCAGCTCGGATTATCAGTGGGATTGCAATGAATAGCATTTGCTATTAATTTTGCAACGAGTATATCGAATTGAAGGATCAGTCGTGTCTAAGGGCTGGACAAAGTTTGGATTTTAGGGTGGGGGCCATCAAGAAGATTCAGAGGTTCGGTCAGGGTCCGCATCCGGGTCGGGGGTGGGGGTGTTTTGGATAGGTTAGGAATAGGTGGGGGGGGGGAAGTTTGGTCGATTAGGACTCGGCTTAGCTTGGGTTTAGGGTTCGGTCTGGGGGGGGTTTTTGGCTTATGATTGGGGGGGTGGTGAGGGTAGGGTTTAGGCGTTCGGGGTGGATTAGGCGTTAGGGTTAGGGTAGGCATTCGGGTCAGCTATGTGGCCTGGTCCAATCTGCACCTTCTCCTTTGTTATCTCTTGCCCTACCCCCACCTCACTTGCTTATAATCTGTGACTTTTCTAATATTTGTCAGTTCCGAAGAAGGGTCACTGACCTGAAACGTTAACTCTGCTTCTCTTTTCACAGATGCTGCCAGACCTGCTGAGTGATTCCAGCATTTCTTGTTTTTATTAGGGTTAGGTGTTAGGCGTTAGGGTTAGGCGTTAGGGTGGGAGTTGGGGTTAGGGTAGGCATTAGGGTTAGGGTAGGCGTTAGGTGTTAGGGTTACGCATTAGGTTTAGGGGGTTAGGGTTAGTGTTAGGCATTAGGGCTGGGGTTACGTGTTGGAGTTAGGCTTAGGGTTACGTGTTGGAGTTAGGCTTAGGGTTACGTGTTGGAGTTGGGGCTGTGGTCGGGGCGTTCGGCTTTGGAATTGAGCCTTAGGGTTGGGTCTGGATCCAGGGGTAAGAGTTACATTGATGTTATGGGGGGTTGGGTGAGGGTTGGGGCTGGGGTCGGGCCATTGGTTTTGGGGTTAGATTTTAGGGTCCTGGATGGGTCTGGGGTGGGTGTTGTGGGGGTTAGGGCTAGGGTTAGGGCACCAATTTTCTTTGGGTAGATGGGCTACTTCTAAGGCTGGTGTTATTGTCCGAGATGGTTTTGGATGGTGTGCTGTGTTCCCATGGATTAGGGGTATGTGGAGTTCAGGATTGTTTTGGATGTGTTACGTTTTAAGTATGGGTGAAGAAATATTTGCTGTCCTACATTTGGTTCAGACCCTTTGGTAACTGGGTTTGTAATGTTAAGATCCACCATCTCTCTTTCCTTTTCCTTTGTATTGGTGTCCAATTCAAGTTAGTTTCAAGCCCCATGATTTCCAGGGACTGAATTCCATGTTGCATAAAATGTCTGGTTATCGCCTTGTCTTCCTTCCCTGTCCGGATGGAACTCAGGTGTCCCGTAAATCTAATTCTTAAAGTGTTCCCTGTTTCCCCGATATACAAAATGTGGCACTGTTCACATCGAATTGCATAGACTACATTTTGTTGCTCGCATGTAATTCTTTGCTTTATTAAAGCGGTTTTTCCTGTGTTCTCGTTTTGCAAGATTTTTAAGACCTTTAGGTGTTTACATGTTCCACATTATCTGTCACCGCAATTTGGTACGGCTTGTGCCTTTACGCTACTTGTGACCAATAGGTCTTTTAGGTTTTTGCCTCTTTTGAAAGCTGATGTTATGCTATATTGGCTCAGTGAGTTAACATCCCCTTTTAACTTTTCAAAATGGTTTCTCACTACCCTATTTATCTGTTGAGTTGTTGCGCCGTATGTTGTAACAAGTGGTAGTCTTGTAGTTGTCCTATCCCGTGGCTGTGGGTTCTCCATCTCCCTCAGGAAATTGGACTTGATATGTCTGAGGAATCTCTTTGTGTACCCCCTCCGTCTCAGTGCGGTGAAAAGGGTGGTGACCGCTTTGTCGAAATCTTCTAGTTTTGTGGATATGCGGTGGAACTGCATGAGTTGTGACTTTACCAGTCCTCTAAAGGTGTGCCTGGGATGATGGCTTTTAGTGTGCAGGAGTGTATGTGTGTCAGTTACTTTGAAGAATACCTTTGTTGCTAATTTGTGACTGTTGTTCTCTAGTGGCAACTTAAAAACTGTAGTGTCGAGAAAGTCAATGCTTTCCTTGTGTGTTGTGGCTTTAATTTTAATGGAGGGGTGATGATTATTGAGAGTGTTGATGAAATCTTCTAATTCTGATTCTGTGTGGGTCCAAACCCCCCATATATCATCCAAGTACCTATAATAGCACATTGGGCGCTTGGGACACTTTTTGAAGACACTCTCCTCCCAGTCTGCCATGTAAATGTTTGCATAGGCCGAGGCAAACTTTTTACCCATAGCTGTGCCCTTAATTTGGAGGTAAGATGCCCCATCGAATTCAAAGTCATTTTTTGTTAAACCCAGATGTAGTAGCTGAATTATAGCTTCATCTGGTCTTTTAGGGTGGGGAAATTTAGCGAGGGCATTTTTAACCGCCTGTATCCCTCTGTTTGTTTCTATATTTGTATATAGGCTTTCGATGTCCATGGTAAAAAGAAGGGCATTGGGGGTATGGTCAACGAGTTAACTATTTCTGTGAAGTGATATGTGTCCTTGATATAACTGGGATGTTTCTGGGCCAAGGGGTTCAGGAATGAATCAATGTATTCAGCTACCCTGGAGGATTCACTACCACAGTCTGACACAATGGGTCTTCCCGGTGGTATCTCCCCCGGAATTGTCCACGGATCTGGATGTTTATGTATTTTGGGCAGTATGTAAAACTTTCTGGGCCGCGGTTGTTCCCCTCTCAGGTATTCAACCTGTTTCCGTTTAATAAATTTAGACTTTTGGAGTCATTCTAATATATTCTCAATCTCTTTTTGTGTTTCGTGAAAGATGGGTTTTGTTAATTTAATGTAGTGGTCCGTATTATTTAATTGTCTGTGTGCTTCAAACAGGTACTGTTGTTTGTCCATGAGAACTATACTACTGCCCTTATCTGCTGGTTTTATAATGATGTTCGGGTTAGTTTTTAATTCCCTAATCGCCTGCCTTTCTCTTCCGGTGAGACTTTGTTTGTCTTTTGATGCAGGGATTTTTTTTTCTGTTTCTGATTGACTTTCTTTAGTAGAAATTAAAACCTCGGTCTGCCCGTTTGTGTGAAAGATTGTCTGAAACTGAGTCACTGAAGTAATCTGTCAGTTTAATCTTAACCTTCTCCTGTGGTCCTGTAGGGTGGGAAATGCCTTTGATAGATTTCCCCTCGGCCAAAGCTCTGCTTTCCTCGGGTTAAACTCTTTTGCTGTTTAAGGATTTCATCCATTTATTAATTATAATACTTGCTGCATTCTCTCTCCAGTGAATGTGTTCAGAGACTAATCCTGGAAAGATTTGGCCGCTGGTGCTGGAATGTAGCTCCTGGTTATTATCACTGATTTAACTCCTGGATTGAGTCAGTGATTAATGACAATTGAAAGCAAGATTTTTCACATTTCTGTGATTCCAATTTGTCCAGGATTGCAGTGACAATGTGTGTGTTCTGTTAATCTGAGGGAATGGGGTCAAGCGTCATCCAATACGGCTGGTGTTAGGATTGGATTATTTGTAATCCGGTTTCCCGTGGTTTGTTGTGACTCCCTTTAACCTCAACCATTGTTTTAATTTTAAGTTTACCTTGAAGGGTTTTTTTTTAGGGTAACAACTTTTTGCTTTGGCAATAGCTTTTTGCAGGCGGTCAGCCCGATATCAACCGCAGCCTCACAGCTCCAGCGACCCGGGTTCAATTCTGGGTACTGCCAGTGTGGAGTTTGCAAGTTCTCCCTGTGTCTGCGTGGGTTTTCGCCGGGTACTCCGGTTTCCTCCAACCACCAAAGACTTGCAGGTTGATAGGTAAATTGGCCATTATAAATTGCCCCTAGTGTAGGTAGATGGTAGGGGAATATAGGGACAGGTAGGGATGTGGTAGGAGCATGGGATTAGTGTCGGGTTAGTATAAATGGGTGATTGATGGTCGGCACAGACTCGGTGGGCCGAAGGGCCTGTTTCAGTGCTGTATCTCTAAATAAAAATAAAATAAAATGATCCAATTTTTTTTGAAGGTTAGTTTTGTAATGGTCAATTAAAATTTGTTTTGTCTGCTTCGCCCAGTTTTGGGAATTTGAAGCTATTTTTTTTTTCTCAGTGTTTTCTATGATGGGGTTTTCTGGTTTTAGGAAAATTGTTAATGTATCTGCCTGTCTTACAATGCCTTTATGAGGCTGGCTTTGACTCTCTGCCAATAATAGATGGTGAATTGTCTGGGCCATTTTATAAATTGGTCCAACTGTGATAGGAAAGCTGTGTCTAGCTAACGGAAATGTGTGTGTACCAAAGTTGGAACACCTTCACGCCCGCATGACGTCCATTATATTGTCCACTCTCTGTGTCGAAAGTGCAAAAAGAGGTTGAAAAGCTGTTACCATGGGATTCCCGCCAGCCTACCACTGATGTGTCGAGTATACGTATTAGGAGCAGGAGTAGGCCACTCAACCCCTTGATCCTGCTCCGCATTCAATAAGTTCAAGGCTGAACTGATTGCTCCATGTTTCCACCTACCCGTGATAACTTCCACCCCCTTGCTTATCAAAAATCTATCTACCTCTGCCTTAAAAATATTCAAAGACTGCTTCCACTGCCTTTTGAGGAAGAGAATTCCAAAGTCTCACGACCCTCGGAGAGAAAAAAATTTCTCCTCATCTCTGTCTTAAATGGGTGACCCCTTATTTTTCAACAGTGACCCCTAGTTCGAGATTCTCCCACAAGGGGAAACATCCTTTCCACATCCGCCCTGTCAAAACCCCTCAGGATCTTATATGTTTCAATCAAGTCGCCTCTTACTCTTCTAAACTCCAGTGGATACAAGCCCAGCCTGTCCAATCTTTCCTCATAAGACAACCCACCCATTCCAGGTATTAGTCTAGTAAACCTTCTCTGAATTGCTTCCAATGCATTCACATCCTTCCTTAAATAAGGAGACCAGTACTGTACACAGTACTCCAGATGTGGTCTCACCAATGCCCTGTATAGCTGAAGCATAACCTCCCTACTTTTGTATTCAATTCCCCTTGTGATAAACAATAACATTCTATTTGCTTTCCTAATTACCTGCTGTACCTGCATACTGACCTTTTGTGATTCGTGCACTCGGACCACCCAGATCCCTCTGCGTCTCAGAGCTCTGCAATCTCTCACCATTTAGATAATATGCTTCTTTTTTCTTCTTCCTGCCAAAGTGGACAATTTCACACTTTCGCAGTGGTTAGCACCATCGCCTCACAGCTCCAGCGACCCGGGTTCGATTCTGGGTACTGCCTGTGCGGAGTTTGCAAGTTCTTCCTGTGACTGCGTGGGTTTCCGTTGGGTGCTCTGGTTTCCTCCCAAAGACTTGCAGGTTGATAGGTAAATTGGCCATTGTAAATTGCCCCTAGTTTAGGTAGATGGTGGGGATGTGGTACCGAATATGGGATTAGTATAAATGGGTGGTTGTTGGTCCGCAGAGACTCGGTGGGCCGAAGGGCCTGTTTCAGTGCTGTATCTCTAAATAAAATTAAAATAAAATAAATAAAAAATATTCCATTTGCCAGGTCTTTTCCCACTCACTTAACCTAAATATATCTCCCTGATTCAGTTGGTATCCTCGCAGAGAATAATTCTCTCCGATGTTTTGTTGTTCACTATTTTGTCTCCTGCCCCAAGCTAGTTGAACTCACAAAGTGTTTTCTTTAATTTTAGACTTTGTTAAATTTTCTATTTTGTTTTAGGGTAATACAACACTGCCATCTAGTTGTTTTGCCAGGTTCCTACAGGTCTGTGTAAAATAATTTTCCAAACTGGAAAGTAGAGTAGAGGTTTGGATATAGTTTACCTTCCTGTTTTGGCACTATGTGACAATAACACTGCGATGCTAATATGTCGAGTTTAAAAGTTCATTTTATTTTCTGAATTTTTATTTTCATTTAAGGAGTTATGCAGAAATTGGTCGTGTTTCTGAGGATTAATAACTTCCAGGTTTGAAACAGGTGTGAACCTAAGCATGACTGTTTTCCTCCAAGTGTCAGCACAGTTAACATTCACCCCATGCAAGTGCCAGGCAATGACCATCTCAAACAAGAGAGAATCTAACCGTCTCCCCTTGATGTTTGATGGCATTACGATTGCTGAATCCCCCCACTATCAACATCTTGGGGGTTACCAGTGACCAGAAACTGAACTAGACCGGCCACATAAATACCGTGGCTACAAGAGCAGGTCAGAGGCTGGGAATTGTGTGGTGAGTAACTCACGTCCTGACTCCCCAAAGCCTGTCCACCATCTACAAGGCACAAGTCAGGAGTGTAATGGAATACTCTCCACTTGCCTGGATGGGTGCAGCTCCAACACTCAAGAAGCTCGACACCATCCGGGACAAAGCAGCCCACTTGATTGGCACCCCATCTACAAACATTCACTCCCTCCACCACCGATGTACAGTGGCAGCAGTGTGTACCATCTACAAGATGCACTGCAGCAATGCACCAAGTCTTCTTAGACAGCACCTTCCAAACCCGCGACCTCTACCAACTAGAAGGAAAAGGACAGCAGACGCATGGGAACACCAACACCTGCAAGTTCCCCTCCAAGTCACACACCATCCTGACTTGGAACTATATCACTGTTCCTTCACTGTCGCTGGGTCAAAATCCTGGAACTCCCTTCCTAACAGCACTGTGGGTGTACCTACCCCAAATGGACTGCAGTGGTTCAAGTGTCATTTGCCTGGCACTTGTGTGGCACGAATGTTACTTGCCACTTATCAGCCCAAGTCTGGATATTGTCCAGGTCTTGCTGCATTTCTATGCGGACTGCTTCTGTATCTGAGGAGTCCCTCCCCCCCCTCTCTGTCTGTTTCTGTCTCTCTCCCTCCTCTCTCTATCACTCTCTCCCCTTCTCCACCTCCCCACCCCCTGTGTCTTCTGAGTTCCCCACTCCCCGTTCAGTGTTCCCTGCAGCAGCCATTTCCACAACCCGACACTTACCATGCCTGTATTATTTAAATTGTGTTGAGTGGAGGTGGTGACCTGTCCAGTTTGCAGGATTTACTGAACTGTGCAAAAGCAGTCGGGGCGGCTGCTCCCACAACACCTGTCCTGCATTCCACCAATCAGCGCTAACGCTACCTGGGCAGCCCCTGTCAGTCAGAGAGAGTGACTAATCCCCTTCCCCCTGCCCGCCAGGCACAGGTCTGCCCTACACCCTCCACCTGACGTACGTGGGAGTCGTCAATCAGAGCTCGGCAACAGGCAGATTGTCGGTAATATAAAAGCAAATTGCTGCAGATGCTGGAAATCTGCAATAAAACCAAAACGCGCTGGAAATACTCCGCAGGTCTGGCAGCATCTGCGGAGAGAGAAGCAGAGTTAACGTTTCAGCTCAGTGACCCTTCCTCAGAACAGGCAAAGGTTAGAAATGTTAACAGGCTTTAAGCAAATGCAAACGAAAATCCCGTCGGAGAGAAGAGCAGAACTTCTTCAAGGTAGGCATTCCTGGGAGAGAAGTAGCAGTGAATCAAACACTAAGAACGCTTTGAACGGGTTTGGTCGGGTAACCAGGCTTTACTTCAAACCCCTCCTCACACTAACAGCACATACATGGTATGCCCGCACTAGAGCCCAGCCGAGCATAGGACACTGTGCTGGCTGCACCAGAAATGGCCAGCTGTGCAGTTCACATCACTTTATAGATCCAAGTTTCTGTAAGGTTGGCACCAGTCGTGCCATAGAGTGAAAATTACAGCCGGGAGAGAGAGAGGGAAAGCAACTCACTTTAAAAAGGCAGTTGGGAAAAGAAGACTCGAAGGCATAAGATTAACAGGAATAGGGGAATAGACAGGGCAATGGGACGAATTGGGGGAGGGTGAGACCATGGAGAGATTCAAACACAAGAATGAGAAAATTAAGGTGCTGACAGACGGGGAGCCAATGTAGGTCAGTGAGCACAGAGGAGACTCTCTGACTGTCTGGTAACAGAAACCATTGAGCACGTATCTGGTGTGTACAATTGACGTTCAGTAGTTTTTTCAGTCAGAGTTTAAACGTTGCTTGTTTTGTGATGAAGACAACAGCAGAAAGGCAAGCACAAGATGCTGGTGAGGCAAGTTGTACTAACAATTTGTTTATGGGGTTATGACGTCCCACTGTGATCGCAGCCCTCACCTGCTTTTAGTTAGTCAATTATAAACTCATTGATTTTATCTCATGTCTATTTATTCTCAGGGTATGGGTGACGCTGTCAAGGATGGCATTACTTTCCCGTGTTACCGTGAGAAAATGGTGGGTCTTCATCCTGAACCACTGCAGTCCCTGTTGTGAAGGTGTTCCCACAATACTGTAACAGAAAGGATTTCAGGCTTTTGACCGAGTGATGATGCAGGAACAGTCATATATGTCCAAGTCTAGATGGGGTGTGGCCTGCAGGAGGGAATATGGAGGTGATGGTGTTTCATTTGAGTCTGAGCCAAATTCCACCCCCTCCCCTCTGTCTCCTGTCCCCTTTATGCCAATTGTAGGAATCCTACTGTCACCCTGCACGTGAAAAGTACTTATGATAAAATACCAAACACAAAGGGTTGACATTTGGGGATGCAGTTCACTTTCTAGGCTATTGGTAATGAGCTGGGGCTGAAAAGGATGATGAAAAGTTTAAAACTGAGACCAAGAGACAATGTACGTTAGGGAGCACAGGGTGATGGGTGAACGGGACTTCGTGCAAGGTAGGATACGGGCAGCAGAGGTTCAGATGAGCTCAGTTTATGGGAGGGACAAGGTGGAGAGAATTGGAATAGTCGAGTGTGGAGCCAAAAAAACACAGACAAAGGACTCGGGAGCAGAGGAGCTGAGGCAGAGACCGAGACGGTGATGTAATGCAGGTGGAAGTAGGTGGTCTGGGTGATTTGAGGATCTGGGGTTTGGAATCAGGGACAGAGACGGTGATGTTATGGAGGTGGAGGTAGGTGGTCTGGGTGATTTTAGGATCTGGGTTTGGAATCAGGGACACAGATGGTGATGTTATGGAGGTGGAAATAGGTGGTCTGGGTGATTTGAGGATCTGGGGTTTGGAATCAAGGACAGAGACGGTGATGTTATGGAGGTGGAGGTAGGTGGTCTGGGTGATTTGAGGATCTGGGGTTTGGAATCAGGGACAGAGATGGTGATGTTATGGAGTTGGAAGTAGGTGGTCTGGGTGATCAAAGGATCTGGGGATTGGAATCAGGAACAGAGACGGTGAAGTGATGGAGGTGGAAGTAGGTGGTCTGGGTGATTTGAGGATCTGGGGTTTGGAATCAAGGACAGAGACGGTGAAGTGATGGAGGTGGAAGTAGGTGGTCTGGGTGATTTGTGGATCTGGGGTTTTGGAATCAGGGTGAGAGACGGTGATGTTATCGAGGTGGAGGTAGGTGGTCTGGGTGATAGAGAGGGTCTGGGGTTTGGAATCAGGGACAGAGATGGTGATGTTATGGAGGTGGAGATAGGTGGTCTGGGTGATTTGAGGATCTGGGGTTTGGAATCAGGGACAGAGACGGTGATGTTATGGAGGTAGAAGTAGGTGGTCTGGGTGATTTGAGGATCTGGGGTTTGGAATCAGGGACAGAGACGGTGATGTTATGGAGGTGGAAGTAGGTCGTCTGGGTGATAGAGAGCTTCTGGGGTTGCATTCTTGGTGACGAATCCATTGTGTTTTAAACCATCAGGGGAACACACTTGCCTTACTTATACTGTTCACCTGGTGACATGTCCCGTCAGTATTAAACAAAGAAAAAAAGAACAAAGAAAATTACAGCACAGAAACAGGCCCTTCGGCCCTCCAAGCCTGCGCCGATCCAGATCCTCTACCTAAACATGTCACCTATTTTCTAAGGGTCTGTATCTCTTTGCTTCCTGACCATTCATGTATCTGTCTAGATACATCTTAAAAGACGCTATCGTGTTCGCATCTACCACCTCCGCTGGCAATGCGTTCCAGGCACCCACCACCCTCTGCGTAAAGAACTTTCCACGCATATCCCCCCTAACCTTTTCCCCTCTCACTTTGAACTCATGACCTCTAGTATTTGAATCCCCCACTCTGGGGAAAAAGTTTCTTGCTATCCACCCTGTCTATACCTCATGATTTTGTACACCTCAATCGGGTCCCCCTCAACCTCCGCCTTTCTAATGAAAATAATCCTAATTTACTCAACCTCTCTTCATAGCTAGCGCCCTCCATACCAGGCAACATCCTGGTGAACCTCCTCTGCACCCTCTCCAAAGCATCTACATCCTTTTGGTAATGTGGCGACCAGAACTGCACGCAGTATTCCAAATGTGGCCGAACCAAAGTCTTATACAACTGTAACATGACCTGCCAGCTCTTGTACTCAATACCCCGTCCGATGAAGGAAAGCATGCCGTATGCCTTCTTGACCACTCTATTGACCTGCGTTGCCACCTTCAGGGAACAATGGACCTGAACACTCAAATCTCTCTGTACATCAATTTTCCCCAGGACCTTTCCATTTACTGTATATTTGACCTCGCATTTACCCTGATTGAACTCCATCTGCCATTTCTCTGCCCAACTCTCCAATCTATCTATATTCTGCTGTATTCTCTGACAGTCCCCTTCACTATCTGCTACTCCACCAATCTTAGTGTCGTCTGCAAACTTGCTAATCAGACCACCTATACTTTCCTCCAAATCGTTTATGTATCACAAACAACAGTGGTCCCAGCACGGATCCCTGTGGAACACCACTGGTCACACGTCTCCATTTTGAGAAACTCCCTTCCACTGCTACTCTCTGTCTCCTGTTGCCCAGCCAGTTCTTTATCCATCTAGCTAGTACACCCTGGATCCCATGCAACTTCACTTTCTCCATCAGCCTGCCATGGGGAACCTTATCAAACGCCTTACTGAAGTCCATGTATATGACATCTACAGCCCTTCCCTCATCAATCAACTTTGTCACTTCCTCAAAGAATTCTATTAAGTTGGTAAGACATGACCTTCCCTGCACAAAACCATGTTGCCTATCACTGATGAGCCCATTTTCTTCCAAATGGGAATAGATCCTATCCCTCAGTATCTTCTCCAGCAGCTTCCCTACCACTGACGTCAGGCTCACCGGTCCATAATTACCTGGATTATCCCTGCTACCCTTCTTAAACAAGGGGACAACATTAGCAATTCTCCAGTCCTCCGGGACCTTACCCGTGTTTAAGGATGCTGCAAAGATATCTGTTTCGGTCCCAGCTATTCCCTCTCTCGCTTCCCTCAGTAACCTGGGATAGATCCCATCCGGACCTGGGGACTTGTCCACCTTAATGCCCTTTAGAATACCCAACACTTCCTCCCTCCTTATGCCGACTTGACCGAGAGTAATCAAACATCTGTCCCTAACCTCAACATCCGTCATGTCCCTCTCCTCGGTGAATACCGATGCAAAGTACTCGTTTAGAATCTCACCCATTTTCTCTGACTCCACGCATAACTTTCCTCCTTTGTCCTTGAGTGGGCCAATCCTTTCTCTAGTTACCCTCTTGCTCCTTATATATGAATAAAAGGCTTTGGGATTTTCCTTAACCCTGTTTGCTCAAGATATTTCATGACCCCTTTTAGCCCTCTTAATTCCTCGTTTCAGATTGGTCCTACATTCCCGATATTCTTTCAAAGCTTCGTCTTTCTTCAGCCTCCTAGATCTTATGTATGCTCCCTTTTTCCTCTTAGCTAGTCTCACAAATTCACCTGTCATCCATGGTTCCCTAATCTTGCCATTTCTATCCCTCATTTTAATTTTTTTTTAATTTTAGAGATACAGCACTGAAACAGGCCCTTCGGCCGACCAACAACCACCCATTTATACTAACCCTACAGTAATCCCATATTCCCTACCACCTATCTACACTGGGGGCAATTTATAATGGCCAATTTACCTATCACTTGCAAGTCTTTGGCTGTGGGAGGAAACCGGAGCACCCGGCGAAAACCCACGCGGTCACAGGGAGAACTTGCAAACTCCACACAGGCAGTACCCAGAATTGAACCCGGGTCCCTGGAGCTGTGAGGCTGCAGTGCTAACCACTGCACCACTGTGCCGCACAGGAACATGTCTCTCCTGCACGCTAATCAACCTCTCTTTAAAAGCCTCCCACATATCACATGTGGATTTACCTTCAAACAGCTGCTCCCAATCTACATTCCCCAGCTCCTGCCGAATTTTGGTATAGTTGGCCTTCCCCCAATTTAGCACTCTTCCTTTAGGACCACTCTCGTCTTTGTCCATGATTATTTTAAAGCTTACGGAATTGTGATCACTATTCCCAAAGTAGTCCCCTACTAAAACTTCAACCACCTGGCCAGGCTTATTCCCTAACACCAGGTCCAGTATGGCCCCTTCCCGAGTTGGACTATTTACATACTGCTCTAGAAAACCCTCCTGGATGCTCCTTACAAATTCTGCTCCATCTGGACCTCTAACACTAAGTGAATCCCAGTCAATGTTGGGAAAATTAAAATCTCCTATCACCACCACCCTGTTGCTCCTACATCTTTCCATAATCTGTTTACATATTTGAGATGTGAGCATGAGAGCAGGGGGGAGTGTTGAAATGGCAAGCAACCGGAAGCTCAGGGTCCTGCTTGCGGACTGAGCGGAGATGTTCCGCAAAGCGGTCACCCAGTCTGCGCTTGGTCTCCCCAATGTAGAGGAGACCACACTGTGAGCAGCGAATACAGTATACTACATTGAAAGAAGTACAAGTAAATCGCTGCTTCACCTGAAAGGAGTGTTTGGGGCCTGGGATAGTGAGGAGAGAGGAGGTAAATGGGCAGGCATTACACCTCCTGCGATTGCAGGGGAAGGTGCCATGGAACGGGGACGAGGTGGTGGGGGTAATGGAGGAGTGGACCAGGGTGTCGCGGAGGGAACGATCTCTTCGGAATGCTGATAGGGCAAGGGAGGGGAAGATGCGACTGGTAGTGGCATCACGCTGGAGGTGGCGGAAATGGCGGAGGATGATCCTTTGGATATGGAGGCTGGTGGGGTGAAAAGTGAGGACAAGAGGAACCCCGTCACGGTTCTGGGAGGGAGGGGAAGGGGTGAGGGTAGAGGTGCGGGGAATGGGCCGGACATGGTTGAGGGCCCTGTCAACCACAGTGGGGGGAAATCTTCGGTTGAGGAAAAAGGAGGTCATATCAGAAGCACCATCATGGAAGGTAGCATCATCAGAGCATATTATACCTTTAACAAATCCATGCTGCTTTACTTAATGAACCCACATTTGTACAAGTGACTGTTAACTTTGTCCCCCCTTTCACGCTTTGTTTTGACAGGGCCCTAACTTTGAGTTCTCCACTGCAACACACGAGGAATTGCTGTACAACAAGGAGAAGCTTCTGAACAATGGGGACAAGTGGGAAGCGGAGATCGGAGCCAACATTCAGGCTGACTACCTGTACCGCTGAGTGTGTATCAGGCAGACGATGCTGCCGACATCTCACTCGTCAGACGCCTGTGAATAAATCTAACTTTTCAAACCAGCCGGCCATGCTTTTCTTTCAACGTTGCTCGGGCAGCCCTGTCCCAGGCAGTGGGATTTGTGCATGAGCTTGGGAGCTGATCTATTCGGCAACTAGGAGCTAGGGTGGAAGCTTAGAGCGAGAACAACCAGAGTTGTTATCTCTGGGTTGTTGCCTGTGCCACGTGCGAGCGAAGAGAGGAATAGGGAGAGAGAGGAGTTGAACACGTGGATGCAGGGATGGTGTAGGAGGGAGGGTTTTGGTTTCCTGGATAATTGGGGCTCTTTCTGGGGTAGGTGGGACCTCTACAAACAGGATGGTCTTCACCTGAACCAGAGGGGTACCAATATCCTGGGGGGGAGATTTGTTAGTGCTCTTCGGGGGGGGTTTAAACTAATTCAGCAGGGGAATGGGAACCTAAATTGTAGTTCCAGTGTACAGGATGTTGAGAGTAGTGAGGTCAGGGATAAGGTTACAGGGACGCAAGAGGGCACTGGCAAGCAAGAACTTGGTTTAAAGTGTGTCTACTTCAACGCCAGGAGCATCCGGAATAAGGTGGGTGAGCTTGCAGCATGGGTTGGTACCTGGGATCCTGATGTTGTGGCCATTTCAGAGACATGGGTAGAGCAGGGGCAGGAATGGATGTTGCAGGTTCCGGGATTTAGATGTTTCAGTAAGAACAGAGAAGAGGGTAAAAGAGGGGGGGGTGTGGCATTGTCAATCAAGGAGAGTATTACAGCGGCAGAAAGGACGTTTGAGGACTTGTCTACTGAGGTAGTATGGGCTGAGGTTAGAAACAGGAGAGGAGAGGTCACCCTGTTGGGAGTTTTCTATAGACCTCCGAATAGTTCCAGAGATGTAGAGGAAAGGATAGCGAAGATGATTCTCGACAGGAGCGAGAGTAACAGGGTAGTGGTTATGGGGGACTTTAACTTTCCAAATATTGACTGGAAATACTATAGTTCGAGTACTTTAGATGGGTCTGTTTTTGTCCAGTGTGTGCAGGAGGGTTTTCTGACACAGTATGTGGACAGGCCAACCAGGGGCGATGCCACATTGGATTTGGTACTGGGTAATGAACCCGGCCAGGTGTTCGATTTAGATGTAGGTGAGCACTTTGGCGATAGTGATCACAATTCGGTTAGGTTTACCTTAGCGATGGGCAGGGACAGGTATATACCGCAGGGCAAGAATTATAGCTGGGGGAAAGGAAATTATGACGCGATTAGGCAAGATTTAGGATGTGTAGGATGGGGAAGGAAACTGCAGGGAATGGGCACAAACGAAATGTGGAGCTTATTCAAGGAGCAGCTAATGCGTGTCCTTGATAAGTATGTACCTGTCAGGCAGGGAGGAAGTTGTCGAGCGAGGGAGCCGTGGTTTACTCAAGAAGTTGAAGCGCTTGTCAAGAGGAAGAGGGCGGCTTATGTTAGGATGAGACGTGAAGGCTCAGTTAGGGCGCTTGAGAGTTACAAGCTAGCCAGGAAGGATCTAAAGGGAGGGCTAAGAAGAGCAAGGAGAGGACACGAGAAGTCATTGGCGGATAGGATCAAAGAAAACCCTAAGGCTTTCTGTAGGTATATCAGGAATAAACGAATGATAAGAGTTAGAACAGGGCCAATCAAGGATAGTAGTGGGAAGTTGTGTGTGGAATCAGAGGAGATAGGGGAAGCGTTAAATGAATATTTTTCGTCAGTATTTACAGTAGAAAAAGAAAATGTTGCCGAGGAGATTACTGAGATACAGCCTACTAGGCTAGATGGGATTGAGATTCACAAGGAGGAGGTGTTAGCAATTTTGGAAAGAGTGAAAATAGATAAGTCCCCTGGGCCAGATGGGATTTATCCTAGGATTCTCTGGGAAGCCAGGGAGGAGATTGCAGAGCCGTTGTTGTTGATCTTTATGTCGTCATTGTCGACAGGAGTAGTGCCGGAGGACTGGAGGATAGCAAATGTTGTCCCCTTGTTCAAGAAGGGGAGTAGAGACAGCCCTGGTAATTATAGACCTGTGAGCCTTACTTCGGTTGTGGGTAAAATGTTGGAAAAGGTTATAAGAGACAGGATTTATAATCATCTTGAAAAGAATAAGTTCATTTGCGATAGTCAGCACGGTTTTGTGAAAGGTAGGTCGTGCCTCACAAACCTTATTGAGTTTTTCGAGAAGGTGACCAAACAGGTGGATGAGGGTAAAGCCGTGGATGTGGTGTATATGGATTTCAGTAAGGCGTTTGATAAGGTTCCCCACGGTAGGCTATTGCAGAAAATACGGAAGTATGGGGTTGAAGGTGATTTAGAGCTTTGGATCAGAAATTGGCTAGCTGAAAGAAGACAGAGGGTGGTGGTTGATGGCAAATGTTCATCCTGGAGTTTAGTTACTAGTGGTGTACCGCAAGGTTCTGTTTTGGGGCCACTGCTGTTTGTCATTTTTATAAACGACCTGGATGAGGGTGTAGAAGGGTGGGTTAGTAAATTTGCAGATGACACGAAGGTCGGTGGAGTTGTGGATAGCGCCGAAGGATGTTGTAGGGTACAGAGAGACATAGATAGGCTGCAGAGCTGGGCTGAGAGATGGCAAATGGAGTTTAATGCGGAGAAGTGTGAGGTGATTCACTTTGGAAGGATAACAGCAATGCAGAGTACTGGGCTAATGGGAAGATTCTTGGTAGTGTAGATGAGCAGAGAGATCTTGGTATCCAGGTACATAAATCCCTGAAAGTTGCTACCCAGGTTAATAGGGCTGTTAAGAAGGCATATGGTGTGTTAGCTTTTATTAGTAGGGGGATCGAGTTTCGGAGCCACGAGGTCATGATGCAGCTGTACAAAACTCTGGTGAGGCCGCACCTTGAGTATTGCGTGCAGTTCTGGTCACCGCAATATAGGAAGGATGTGGAAGCTTTGGAAAGGGTGCAGAGGAGATTTACTCGGATGTTGCCTGGTATGGAAGGAAGGTCTTACGAGGAAAGGCTGAGGGACTTGGGGTTGTTTTCGTTAGAGAGAAGGAGGAGGAGAGGTGACTTAATAGAGACATACAAGATAATCAGAGGGTTAGATAGGGTGGATAGTGAGAGTCTTTTTCCTCGGATGAGGATGGCAAACACGAGGGGACATAGCTTTAAGTTGAGGGGTGAAAGATATAGGACAGATGTCAGAGGTAGTTTCTTTACGCAGAGAGTAGTCGGGGCGTGGAACGCCCTGCCTGCAACAGTAGTAGACTCGCCAACTTTAAGGGCATTTAAGTGGACATTGGATAGACATATGGATGTAAATGGAATAGTGTAGGTCAGATGATCGGCGCAACATCGAGGGCCGAAGGGCCTGTACTGCGCTGTAATATTCTAATTCTAAAAAAAAAACTCGGATTGTTTTCACTGGAACGACGGAGGTGGAGGGGCGACATGATAGAGGTTTACAAAGTTATAAGCGGCATGGACAGAGTGGATAGTCAGAAGCTTTTTCCCAGGGTGGAAGAGTCAGTTACTAGGGGACATAGGTTTCAGGTGAGGGGGGGCAAAGTTTAGAGGGGATGTGCGAGGCAAGTTCTTTGCACAGAGGGTGGTGAGTGCCTGGAACTTGCTGCCAGGGGAGGTGGTGGAAGCAGGTACTATAGAGACGTTTAAGAGGCATCTTGACAAATACATGAATAGGAAGGCAATAGAGGGATATGGACCCCGGAAGTGCAGAAGGTTTTAGTTTAGGCAGGCATCAAGATCGGCGCAGGCTTGGAGGGCCGAATGGCCTGTTCCTGTGCTGTACTGTTCTTTGTTAAAGGTAAGGACTTTAGATTGTAGTGGGTAGTGTTTGGAGTAGCACAAGGCCCCTAGCGTAATTAGTATTTTTTTAATTAAAGGGAGTAACTAAGTAATCTAAAGGTAAGTCATGGCAGGAGAGCTCGCACCCGTGATATGTTCCTCCTGCGCTATGTGAGAAATCAGAGACGCTTCCAGTGTCTGTGACCACCGTGTGTGCAGGAAGTGTATCCATCTGCAGCTACTGACTAGCCGTATTACGGAGCTGGAGCTGCGGGTGGATTCACTGTGGGGCATCCGCGATGCCGAGATCGTCGTGGATCGCACGTTTAGTGAGGTGGTCACACTGCAGGCAAATGCTGCAAAGGCCGAAAGGGAATGGGTGACCACCAGGCTGAGTAGAGGGAGGCAGGTAGTGCAGGAGTCCCCTGTGGCCATCCCCCTCTCTAACAGATATACCGCTTTGGATATTGTTGGGGGAGATGGCTCAGGGGAAAGCAGCAAGAGCCAAGTTCATGGCACCATGGGTGGCTCTGCTGCACAGGAGGGGAGGAAAAAGAGTGTCAGGGCTCTAGTAATAGGGGATTCAATAGTAAGGGAAACAGACGGACGTTTCAGCGGCTGCAAAAGAGAATCCAGGATGGTATGTTGCCTCCCTGGTGTGATGGTCAAGGATGTCTCTAAGCGCCTGCAGGGCATTCTGAGGGGGGAGGGCAAGCAGCTAGTTGTCATGGTACATATCGGTACAAATGACATAGGTTAAAAAAAAAAGGGATGAGGTCCTGCAAGCTGAATATAGGGAGTTGGGATGTAAATTTAAAAGTAGGACCTCATAAGGTAGTAATCTCAGGATTACTACCAGTGCCAGGTGCTAGTGAGAGCAGAAATAGCAGGATATATCAGATGAATACGTGGCTGGATAAATGGTGTAGGGGGGAGGGATTCCGATTCCTGGGACATTGGGGCCAGTTCTGGGGATGGTGGGACATGTACAAGCTGGACGGGTTGCAGCTGGGTAGGACCAGGATCAATTTCCTCAGGGGGAGGGAGGGGGCGGGGGGACGGTATTTGCAGGTGCTGTCGGGGAGGCTTTAAATTAAAATGGCAGGGCGATAGGAGTCTGAGCAGGGAGACAGAGGAGAGGGAAACAAGGATAGAAATGAAAGAAAGGTAAGAAGCAAAAGTGGAAGGAAGAGAAAACAAGGGCGAGAAACAAATGGGGCCATAGTGCAAAATAAAGCTAAGATGACTAACAATGTTAAAAAGACAAGTCTAAAGGCTTTGTGTCTTAATGCACAGAGCATCCACCATAAAGTAGATGAATTAACAGCACAAATAGATGTAAATGGATATGATATAGTTGCGATTACAGAGACATGGCTGCAGGGTGACCAAGGAAGGGAACTGAACATCCGGGGGTATTCAATATTTAGGAAGGACAGGCAAAAAGGGAAAGGAGGTGGGGTAGCGTTGTTAGTAAAGGAGGCAATCGATGCAATATTGAGGAAGGATATTGGCTCAGAAAATCATGATGTGGAATCTGTAAGGGGCTGAAAACATTGGTGGGGGTTGTCGATAGGCCCCACAACAGTAGTGGCGATGTAAGGGATGACTTTAAACAGGAAATTAGAGATGCATGCAATAAGGGTACAACTGTAATCATGGGTGATTTTAATCTACATATAGATTGGTTAAACCGAATTAGCAATAATACTGTGGAGGAGGATTTCCTGGAGTGTGTACATGATGGTTTTTTTAGACCAATACGTTGCGGAACCACCTAGAGAACTGACTATCCTAAACTGGGTATGGTGCAATGAGAAAGGATTAATTAACAATCTTGTTGTACGGGGTCCCTTGGGGAGGAGCGACCATAACATGATAGAATTCTTCATTAAGTTGGAGAGTAAAGTAGTTGAATCCGAAACTAGGGTGCTGAATCTCAATAAAGGAAACTACGAAGGTATGAGGTGCGAGTTGGCCATGGTAGATTGGAGATCTTTGCTAAAAGGATTGATGGTGGATAATATTTAAAGAACATGTGCATGAATTACAACAATTATTCATTCCTGTCTGGCACAAAAATAAAACCGGAAAGGTGGCTTAAAAGTGGCTTACAAAAGAAATTAGGGATAGTATTAGATCCAAAGGGAAGGCATATAAAATTGCCAGAAAAAGCATCAAGTCTGAGGATTGGGAGCAGTTTAGAATTCAGCAAAGGAGGACAAAGAGGTTGATTAAGTGGGGGAAAATAGAGTGAGAGTAAACTTGCGGGAAACATAAAAACTGACTGTAAAACAGTCAGAAACGGGGGAAATTATAACGGGGAACAAAATAATGGCAGAACAATTAAACACATACTTTGGTTCTGTCTTCACAAAGGAGGACACAAATAACCTCCCAGAAATGTTAGGGAGCCAAATGTCCAATGAGAGGAAGGAACTGAAGCAAATCAATTAGTAAAACAACAAAAATAGTGCTAGGGAAATTAATGGAGTTAAAGGCTGACAAATCCCCAGGGTCTGATAATCTACATCCCAGAGTACTAAAGGAAGTGGCCCTGGAAATAGTGGATGCATTGGTGGTCATCTTCCAAGATTCTATAGACTCTGGAGCAGTTCCTACGGATTGGAGGGTGGCAAATGTAACCCCACTATATTTAAAAAAGGGGGTGGGCAAAATCAGGGAATTACAGAGCAGTTAGCCTGATATCAGTAGTGGGGAAAATGCTAGAGTCTATTATAAAGGATGTGGGAGCAGAACACCAGGAAAGCATAAACAGGATTGGACAAAGTCAGCATGGGTTTACAAAAGGGAAATCATGCTTAACAAATCTACTGGAATTTTTTGAGGATTTAACCAGGAGAACAGATAAGGGAGAACCAGTGGATGTGGTGTATTTGGATTTTCAGAAAGCTTTTGGTAAGATCCCACATATGAGGTTAGTGTGCAAAATTAAAGCACATGGGATTGGGGGTAATATACTGGCATGGATTGAGAATTGGTTGACAGACAGGAAACAGGGAGTAGGAATAAACGGGTCTTTTTCCGGTTGGCAGGCAGTGACTAGTGGGGTACCGCAGGGATCAGTGCTAGGACCCCAGCTATTCACAATATATATTAATGACTTGGATGACGGAACTAAATGTAACATTTCCAAGTTTGCAGACGACACAAAGCTGGGGGTGACTGTGAGCTGTGAGGAGGATGCAAAGAGGCTCCAATGTGATTTGGACAAGTTGGGTGAGTGGGCAAATGCATGGCAGATGCAGTATAGCGTGGATAAATATGAGGTTATCCACTTTGGTTGTAAAAACAGAAAGGTAGATTATTATCTGAATGGTGATAGATTGGGAAAGGGGGAGGTGCAACAAGACCTGGGTGTCCTTGCACACCAGTCACTGAAAGCAAGCATTCAGGTGCAGCATGCAATTAGGAAGGCGAATGGTATGTTGGCCTTCATTGCAAGAGGACTTGAGTACAGGAGCAAGGATGTCTTACTGCAGTTATACAGGGCCTTGGAGTATTGTGTGTAGTTTTGGTCTCCTTATCTGAGGAAGGATGTTCTTGCCATGGAGGGAGTACGAAGATTTACTAGGCTGATTCCTGGGATGGCGGGATTGATGTATGAGGAGAGATTGGGTCGACTAGGCCGAAATTCACTCGAGTTTAGAAGAATGAGAGAGGATCTCATAGAAACCTATAAAATTCTAACAGGACTAGACAGGCGAGATGCAGGGAGGATGTTCCTGATGGCTGGGAACCAGGGGTCACAGTCTCAGGATACGGGGAATGCCATTTAGAACCGAGATGAGGAGAAATTTCTTCACTCAGAGGGTGGTGAACCTGTGGAATTCTCTACCGCAGAAGGCAGTGGAGGCCAAGTCATTAAATATATTCAAGAAGGAGATAAATATATTTCTTAATACCAAAGGGATCGCGGGATATGGGGAGAAAGCGGGAACAGGATACTGAATTAGACTTCGACCATCAACCATGATCGTTTTAGATTGGCGGAGCAGGGCCAAAGGGCTGAATGGCCTACTCCTGCTCCCATTTTCGAATGTTTCTATCCCGAGACGGTGCCCCCGTGTTCTAGAAGAACACTTTCCAGCTACTGGAGGTAAAACAGTAGAAAGCAGCCCCTCCTGCCCCCTCGGCACTGAATTCCCAATATTCGATCCAGAATAAAACTCCGTCTAACCCTGTGCGGTCACATGCTGCCATTACTTAATCCCATAGGAGGAGACGCAATAATGGGGGAGCTCGAAATACCCACTGAGGGAGAGGGACAATACCGGGGGAGCTCTAAATACCCACTGAGGGAGAGGGACAATACTGGGGGAGCTCGAAATACCCCCTGAGGGGGAGGGACAATACTGGCGGAGCTCGAAATACCCACTGAGGGGGAGGGACAATACTGGGGGAGCTCGAAATACCCACTGAGGGGGAAGGGGCAATACAGGGGGGGCTGTAAATACCCCTTTAAGGGGAAGCAGCATATTGAGGCAGAATGTGAGTCATGGAGGAGGTGTTTTACACTGTTATTTGTTTCATAAAATGCTTAAATATCCAGGAAATGGTGCAAAAACTGGGGAAGCGGTTCGTTCCAGTTTTAATTAATAAACCTGGAATTAAAAACTAGTCTAATGATGGCCATGAAACCATTGTCGATTGCTGTAAAAACCCATCTGGTTCACTCATGTCCTTTAGGGAAGGAAATCTGCTGTCCTTACCTGGTCTGGCCTACATGTGACTCCAGACCCACAGCAATGTGGTTAACTCTTACACGCCCTCTGAAATGGCCTAGCAAGACACTCAGTTGTACCTAACCGCTACGAAGTCAATAAACAGGAATGAAACCGGACGGATCACCCGGCATCGACCTAGTCACCGGAAACGACAACGGCAAACCCAGCCCTGTCGACACTGCAAAGTCCTCCTTACTAACATCTGGGGGCTTGTGCCAAAGTTAGGAGAGCTGTCCCACAGACTAGTCAAGCAACAGCCTGACATAGTCATACTCACAGAATCATACCTCACAGACAATGTCCCAGACACTGCCATCACCATCCCCGGGTACGTCCTGTCCCACCGGCAGGACAGACCCACCAGAGGTGGTGGCACAGTGGTATACAGTCGGGAGGGAGTTGCCCTGGGAGTCCTCAACGTCGAGTCAGGACCTCATGAAATCAGGTCAAACGTGGGTAAGGTAACCTCCTACTGATTACCACCTACCGCCCTCCCTCAGCTGATGAGTCAGTACTGCTCCATGTTGAACACCACTTGGAGGAAGCACTGAGGGTGGCAAGGGCACAAAATGTACTCTGGGTGGGGGACTTCAATGTTCGTCACCAAGAGTGGCTCGGTAGCACCACTACTGACCGAGCTGGCCGAGTCCTCAAGGACATGGCTGCTAGACTGGGTCTGCGGCAGGTGGTGGGGAACCAACACGAGGGAAAAACATACTTGACCTCGTCCTCACCAATCTGCCTGCCGCAGATGCTTCTGTCCAAGACAGTATTGGTAGGAGTGACCACCGCACAGTCGTTGTGGAGACGAAGTCCCACCTTCACATTGAGGATACCGTCCATCGTGTTGTGTGGCACTATCACCGTGCTGAATGGGATAGATTTTGAACAGATCTAGCAATGCAAAACTGGGCATCCATGAGGCGCTGTGGGCCATCAGCAGCAGCAGAATTGTACTCAACCACAATCTGTAACCTCATGGCCCGGCATATCCCCCACTCTACCATTACCATCAAGCCAGGAGAACAACCCTGGTTCAATGAAGAGTGCAGGAGAGCATGCCAGGAGCAGCACCAGGCATACCTCAAAATGAGGTGTCAACCTGGTGAAGCTACAACCCAGGACTACTTGCATGCCAAACTGCGTAAGCAGCATGCAATAGACAGAGCTGAGCGATCCCATAACCAACGGATCAGATCTAAGCTCTGCAGTCCTGCCACATCCAGCCGTGAATGGTGGTGGACAATTAAACAACTAACTGGAGGAGTTGGCTCCACAAATATCCCCATCCTCAATGATGGGGGAGCCCAGCACATCAGTGCGAAAGATAAGGCTGAAGCATTTGCAACAATCTTCAGCCAGAAGTGCCGAGTTGATGATCCATCTCGGCCTCCTCCTGAAGTCCCCAGCATCACAGATGCCAGACTTCAGCCAATTCGACTCACTCCGCATGATATCAAGAAACGACTGAAGGCACTGGATACTGCAAAGGCTATGGGCCCTGACAATATTCCGGCAATAGTACTGAAGACCTGTGCTCCAGAACTTGTTGCGCCCCTAGCCAAGCTGTTCTAGTACAGCTACAACACTGGCATCTACCCAGAAATGTGGAAAATTGCTCAGGTATGTCCTGTACACAAAAAGAAGGACAAGTCCAACCCGGCCAACTACCGCCCCATCAGTCTACTCTCAATCATCAGTAAAGTGATGGAAGGTGTCATCAACAGTGCCATCAAGCGGCACTTGCTTAGCAATAACCTGCTCAGTGACGCTCAGTTTGGGTTCCTCCAGGGCCACTCAGCTCCTGACCTCATTACAGCCTTGGTTCAAACATGGACAAAAGAGCTGAACTCAAGAGGTGAGGTGAGAGTGACTGCCCTTGATATCAAGGCAGCATTTGACCGAGTATGGCATCAAGGAGCCCGAGAGAAACGGAGGTCAATGGGAATCAGGGGGAAAACCCTCCGCTGGCTGGAGTCACACCTAGCGCAAAGGAAAATGGTTGTGGTTGTTGGAGGCCAATCATATGAGCTCCAGGACATCACTGCAGGAGTTCCTCAGGGTAGTGTCCTTGGCCCAACCATCTTCAGCTGCTTCATCAACTGACCTGATGATTGAAGGAAGGTCAAAGTGGGGATGTTCGCTGATGATTGCACAATGTTCAGCACCATTCGTGACTCCTCAGATACTGAAGCAGTCCGTGTAGAAATGCAGCAAGACCTGGACAATATCCAGGCTTGGGCTGATAAGTGGCAAGTAACATTCGCGCCACACAAGTGCCAGGCAATGACCATCTCCAACAAGAGAGAATCTAACCATCTCCCCTTGATATTCAATGACATTTCCATCGCTGAATCCCCCCCTATCAACATCCTATTTATCCGCTCCTCGCTCCGTGTTCTTCCCGCAGGTCCGCTCCTCTCTGCTGCTCTCCCAGAAGGTAAATCACATTAATTACCCCTATGGGGAGAAGGGAGGGACAGGGGCAGTTCCGGGCACCTTGCAGGGGGGTGGGGCTTTAATTACCCCCATGGGGAGAAGGGAGGGACAGGGGCAGTTCCGGGCACCCTGCAGGGGGGGGGGGGGGGTGGGGCTTTAATTACCCCCATGGGGAGAAGGGAGGGACAGGGGCAGTTCCGGGCACCCTGCAGGGGGGGGGGGACTTTAAAGAAGCTCCAGTGGAGGAGGTGGCTCGAGGTACATTTTATTGGGTATTTGATTTTGAAAAACATTTGCTTTTCCAATGTATTGGTGGTCAGTAAGTGATGTCAGTAACTACACAGCAGGAGTTGCACTCAGTGTAAATCCAAGTGTCTTTATAATGGCACTTGTGCTGGTGTTGGGACATCTGTTTTCTGCAGACTATGTCGACAGCTCAGATCTGTTTACCAAGTTAATATAACTGTAAATTAATAATTTTAAATCAATATGAATACAATTACTTCAACAAATTAAATAAAATACTTGAGTCAGTTAATAACAATAGTCATAAAATAGATCACGTTGAATTAAAAGAAACAAATTAAGATTAAGCACATTATATTGACAAAATCACTTGATTTTGTTCAATTGTAGTAACTCATCAATTATACACAATAAAAGTAACCACCTTAAATTATAATTGATCAGCACAATTATGCTGATCAATTTAAGGTGGTTACTTTTATTGTGTATAATTGATGAGTTACTACAATTGAACAAAATCAAGTAATTTTGTCAATATAATGTGCTTAATCTTAATTTGTTTCTTTTAATTCAACGTGATCTATTTTATTATAAAACTACTTTAATCAGTCTTTTTACTTCACATTAAAGTAATAAAATTAAACACATTACAATTTGAATAATGTAACTATTAACTCATTAGCTCATAATTACATCTCATAATTCATCATCAATTAATAAGCAAAATCACTTTATAAAATTTAAAATAAGAGGGTGGATGGAGGGTGAAAGTGGGATCTGAGGATGTAGCAGAAACTCGGTGATTTTATTCTTTGATATTTTATTGATTTGTTTCTGACTGTTTTCTGTCAGATGAACTAAAATACAAAAGTAATATTGAAACTGAGTTAAAAAAACTAATCTCCAGTTTCTACTTCATTTTTATATTTCCAGGGATTGAAGACATTTTACCATCAAATCTCTGCTGATGGTTTTTATTGAAGTGACAGAGATGGCGGGTAAGGTTGAGACTGAATTTTCCTCCTTTTATTTATCACTGATGTGAGGATTTGTTTCAGATAAACTTTAATAAAGTCATTGGTTTTCTGGGCTATTGCACAGTTTTTATTCGAAGCTGAGGTTTGTCTAATTTCTCTAAGTCATTGAAGCTGATCTTTTTCTATATTGTGTCGGTGTAACACGATTAATGATAATGTTTAATTCGATAAGGATGCAATCAAAAAGTTTTATGTCTGACTATAAAAACCTTTTAAGTACTTGATGGTACATTTTACTGGGTATTTGATTTGAAAAACATTGTTAGTTTGTGACACTTGGGGAAATTAATGCTCTCTTTATGTCTAATGGATCACTGATGTATTTAATTCCGAATTCTTTATCCAACATTTGTTACAGGGCTTGAATTGCAACAGTTTCTTTTAGTCTGACCTGAATTAGTACATGATGGAAAATTACGTGACTTCCAACTTAGAAACTAAATTTAAGTGGTCGCCATGTAACTGCGGTTTGGTTACGCAGGGTCAGTTTTGTGATAAAAAGCAGAAGTCTCTCTCTCTCTCTGTATCTGGAGCTATGTTGTGTAAACACAGTATAACTCCATGAATATAGAAAAGCATTCGTTTGCAGAGCTGAGTTGTGGTCAAGTATTTGCTTTGACAATGTATTGGTGGTCAGTAAGTGATGTCAGTAACTACACAGCAGGAGTTGCACTCAGTGTAAATCCAAGTGTCTTTATAATGGCACTTGTGCTGGTGTTGGGACATCTGTTTTCTGCAGACTATGTCGACAGCTCAGCTCTGTTTTTGTTAACCTCGAGTACCACAGCTCTTAAAGGTTGGACTGCAATTGCTATAATTTTGTAATCCTCTGTAATCGCCCAGAGTTCCTGTTAATTGGGATTGGTACTTCATTGCCTGTGTGTTTAACCCAACCGACCTGGTCAAGGAGAAAATGTTTCATGGAGACTGTGATCCAGAATTCAGTTGTACAATCTGATGACTCAATTAGTATAATCAAGTATTCGCACTATAATTAAAGTACACAGCATAGAATCTCGAGTAGCATTGTACATTGTATTTATTAGATCTCGGTTAAGTGACGCATACCATCAAGTATTGTACAAAAGATTGTCGTACCTAAGACTGTGTCTCCGATAGCAAGTAATAGAATACATAGAACATAGAACATTACAGCGCAGTACAGGCCCTTCGGCCCTCGATGTTGCGCCGACCTGTGAAACCATCTGACCTACACTATTCCATTTTCATCCATATGTCTATCCAATGACCACTTAAATGCCTTTAAAGTTGGCGAGTCTACTACTGTTGCAGGCAGGGCGTTCCACGCCCCTACTACTCTCTGAGTAAAGAAACTACCTCTGACATCTGTCCTATATCTATCACCCCTCAACTTAAAGCTCTGTCCCCTCGTGTTTGCCATCACCATCCGAGGAAAAAGACTCTCACTATCCACCCTATCTAACCCTCTGATTATCTTATATGTCTCTATTAAGTCACCTCTCCTCCTCCTTCTCTCCAACGAAAACAACCTCAAGTCCCTCAGCCTTTCCTCGTAAGACCTTCCCTCCATACCAGGCAACATCCTAGTAAATCTCCTCTGCACCCTTTCCAAAGCATCCACATCCTTTCTATAATGCGGTGACCAGAACTGCACGCAATACTCCAGGTGCGGTCTCACCAGAGTTTTGTACAGCTGCAGCATGACCTCGTGGCTCCGAAACTCGATCCCCCTACTAATAAAAGCTAACACACCATATGCCTTCTTAACAGCCCTATTAACCTGGGTGGCAACTTTCAGGGATTTATGTACCTGGACACCAAGATCTCTCTGCTCATCTACACTACCAAGAATCTTCCCATTAGCCCAGTGCTCTGCATTCCTGTTACTCCTTCCAAAGTGAATCACCTCACGCTTTTCCGCATTAAACTCCATTTGCCATCTCTCAGCCCAGCTCTGCAGCCTATCTATGTCCCTCTGTACCCTACAACATCCTTCGGCACTATCCACAACTCCACCGACCTTCGTGTCATCTGCAAATTTACTAACCCACCCTTCTACACCCTCTTCCAGGTCATTTATAAAAATGACAAACAGCAGTGGCCCCAAAACAGATCCTTGCGGAACACCACTAGTAACTAAACTCCAGGATGAACATTTGCCATCAACCACCACCCTCTGTCTTCTTTCAGCTAGCCAATTTCTGATCCAAAGCTTTAAATCACCTTCAACCCCATACTTCCGTATTTTCTGCAATAGCCTGCCGTGGGGAACCTTATCAAACGCCTTACTGAAATCCATATACACCACATCCACTGCTTTACCCTCATCCACCTGTTTGGTCACCTTCTCGAAAAACTCAATAAGGTTTGTGAGGCACGACCTACCCTTCACAAAACCGTGCTGACTATCGCTAATGAACTTATTCTTTTCCAGATGATTATAAATCCTGTCTCTTATAACCTTTTCCAACATTTTACCCACAACCGACACTACAGCGAGACTAAGTTCCTCAAATTACAGTTAAAAAGGGACTAAGGCACTTTATAATAAACAAAATGTACAAAGATGGTTGGACATAGACGATGATAGAAAATCATTAGAGTGGGTTATAACAAGTAAAACAAATAGCAATAAAGGTGTTTATAGTAACACAAGATTACAAGAGATTTTAATATCCCTGTATTGTAGTTTAATGTGATATATTACAGTACCTGAGACATTAGTCACTTCATTAATTGTCGGAAATGTAACTATTTAAGTATAGAGAAAAATTTGTCACAGTCTTAGTATATTGCAGTACACGAAACAGAAGTGAGTATGTTAATATCGAACAGCATAGTCACTTAGTCTTTTAGTACCATAGTCAGATCTGGAAATTAACAATTAGCAATACACATAATTAAGTCCAGCTCAGTTACTTACTTAGGGCGGCACAGTGGCGCAGTGGTTAGCACCGCAACCTCACAGCTCCAGGGACCCGGGTTCGATTCCGGGTACTGCCTGTGTGGAGTTTGCAAGTTCTCCCTGTGTCTGCGTGGGTTTTCTCCGGGTTCTCCGGTTTCCTCCCACAAACCAAAAGACTTGCAGGTTGATAGGTAAATTGGCCATTATAAATTGTCACTAGTGTAGGTAGGTGGTAGGGAAATATAGGGACAGGTGGGGATGTTTGGTAGGAATATGGGATTAGTGTAGGATTAGTATAAATGGGTGGTTGATGTTCGGCACAGACTCGGTGGGCCGAAGGGCCTGTTTCAGTGCTGTATCTCTAATCTAATCTAATCTAACTGGTATACTAGCTGTTACAAATAAGACTAATAGCATAGTTCCCACAGTAATAGCTAAGTATATATCAGTAGAAGCTACATAGCTTACCGGTGAGCAGCACAGTGTCATGTAGTATCCAGGGTTAGCGGTTAGGTTTACAATTGTTGGGGTTAGGGTCAAGGGTTAGGGTTGTGGGGGTTAAGCCTGAGGATTAGAGATGGGTCCAGGAGCGAGGGTTGCATTCATGTTGTGCGGGGTTGAGGGCTGGGGCGTTAGGCTTCAGGGTTAGGCCTGGGACTGGGGTCGAGGGTTACATAAATGTTATGGGGGGGGGGGGGGTCAGGTTTCGGATGACTTTTGGGTTAGGGTACTCGGGATGTAAGGGTGGGAAAGCCTCACCTCTTGTGCTTATGTACTCATTTCTTGAGTTTCATTTCACTAGCAGCTGCCACTTTTATTTGGCTCACGCCTTAAGTTAGTGTCCATCCATGTCCGCTTGCCTTTCCAGCTCGGATTATCAGTGGGATTGCAATGAATAGCATGTGCTATTAATTTTGCAATGAGTATATCTAATTGAAGGATCAGTCGTGTCTAAGGGCTGGACAAAGTTTGGATTTTAGGGCGGAGGCCATCAAGAAGAAACAGAGGTTCGGTCAGGGTCCGCATCCGGGTTGGGGTGGGAGTGTTTTGGGTAGGTTAGGAATAGGTGGGCTGGCAGAAGTTTGGTCGATTAGGACTAGGCTTAGCTTGGGTTTAGGGTTCGGGTTTGGGGGGAGTTAGGATTAGGGTTAGGGGGGGTTTAGGGTAAGTTTAGGGTTGGGGGCGGGTTAGAGCTAGGGTTACGTGTTGGAGTTGGGGCTGTGGTCGGGGCGTTAGGCTTTGGAGTTAAGCCTTAGGGTTGGGTCTGGATCCAGGGGTAAGAGTTACATTGATGCTATGGGGGATTGGGCTAGGGTTGGGACAGGGGTCGGGGCCTTGGGCCTAGGCCTTAAGTTTAGGTCTTTGGGTTTAGGGTTCGGGGGCTTTAAGGTTAGGGCTGGACCTAGGGAGCGAGGGCCACAGCGGGCCAGTCACGGTCGCAGGCGCGGCTCAGGAATCCGGGCCCGCCTCAGGGTTTGGTTACATTAAGTTCTCGGTTAGCATTAGGGTATTTGGGCAACAGGGGTTTGTCTAGGGTTCTGCCATAGTATGTCTAACCGATTATGACTTTTGTCATTTTCGGCCTAGTCCATTTGGGCTTTTGGGTTTTAGATTATTAATATTGTTTAATTGGGTTCCCCAGTGCACCAATTTTCTTTGGGTAGATGGGCTACTTCTAAGGCTGGTGTTATTGTCCGAGATGGTTGTGGATGGTGTGCTGTGTTCCCATGGATTAGGGGTATGTGGAGTTCAGGATTGTTTTGGATGTGTTACGTTCTAAGTATGAGTGAAGAAATATTTGCTGTCCTACATTTGGTTCAGACCCTTTGGTAACTGGGTTTGTAATGTTAAGATCCACCATCTCTCTTTCCTTTTCCTTTGTATTGGTGTCCAATTCAAGTTAGTTTCAAGCCCCATGATTTCCAGGGACTGAATTCCATGTTGCATAAAATGTCTGGTTATCGCCTTGTCTTCCTTCCCTGTCCGGATGGAACTCAGGTGTCCCGTAAATCTAATTCTTAAAGTGTTCCCTGTTTCCCCGATATATAAAATGTGGCACTGTTTACATCGAATTGCATAGACTACATTTTGTTGCTCGCATGTAATTCTTTGCTTTATTAAAGCGGTTTTTCCTGTGTTCTCGTTTTGCAAGATTTTTAAGACCTTTAGGTGTTTACATGTTCCACATTATCTGTCACCGCAATTTGGTACGGCTTGTGCCTTTACGCTACTTGTGACCAATAGGTCTTTTAGGTTTTTGCCTCTTTTGAAAGCTGATGTTATGCTATATTGGCTCAGTGAGTTAACATCCCCTTTTAACTTTTCAAAATGGTTTCTCACTACCCTATTTATCTGTTGAGTTGTTGCGCCGTATGTTGTAACAAGTGGTAGTCTTGTAGTTGGCCTATCCCGTGGCTGTGGGTTCTCCATCTCCCTCAGGAAATTGGACTTGATATGTCTGAGGAATCTCTTTGTGTACCCCCTCCGTCTCAGTGCGGTGAAAAGGGTGGTGACCGCTTTGTTGAAATTTTCTAGTTTTGTGGATATGTGGTGGAACCGCATGAGTTGTGACTTTACCAGTCCCCTAAAGGTGTGCCTGGGATGATGGCTTTTAGTGTGCAGGAGTGTATGTGTGTCAGTTACTTTGAAGAATACCTTTGTTGCTAATTTGTGACTGTTGTTCTCTAGTGGCAACTTAAAAACTGTAGTGTCGAGAAAGTCAATGCTTTCCTTGTGTGTTGTGGCTTTAATTTTAATGGAGGGGTGATGATTATTGAGAGTGTTGATGAAATCTTCTAATTCTGATTCTGTGTGGGTCCAAACCCCCCATATATCATCCAAGTACCTATAATAGCACATTGGGCGCTTGGGACACTGTTTGAAGACGCTCTCCTCCCAGTCTGACGTTTCGCTGTTACTCCAGCTTCCTCGGGGAAAATGGACGATTCATTGCAAAACCTGTTGGATAAAGGTGAGTGAGCTGGCTGACACCTCCCATGTTGAATGTGATTGGTTGGAAAAGTCTCCTTGTCCTGAAACAATTGGGCTGTTTTAAAAAAATTAAATTGACCCAATGGGAAGTGTGGTCTGTGCATTGAGCCCCTGCAAAAAAACATCCTGGTTACCATGGTAGCAGAGCCCCACCACGTTGGGTTTACCTTGTGCTCCACAACCTCTGCAAAAAAAACCAGTCCTGAAACAAAGGGGAACAATTAGGCTGCTTTTAAATTTAATTTTAATTGACCCACTGGGTTTGAAACAATTGCACCATTTTTAAGTTTTTAAAGTTTAAATATAAATGGTCCCATGGGAAGCCCGATCTGTGCATTTGTGGCCCTGCAAAATAACCTGTTTGCCGTGGTAACAGAGCCCTACCCCATGCTGGGTCACCCCAAGTCCATCAAAAACAAACAAACAGTAAAATCACCCAGTCCTGGGACATTAATGGGTTGCTTTAGCTCCCCAGCGTCACTGTGTGGTATGTCCTTGTAACAGCAATACATTTATATTCTAAATTTAAAATGCAGAAGTAAGGAGGGATTTAATGATAATTCATATTAACCTGCCTATCTAAGAGGGGGGATTTAATTATAATTATAATTAAAACTGACCTGCCTATCTAAGAGGTCTGTAACCCTACACCCATTACACTCAGGTGTTAATTTAAAACTTTGGTTTATTTGTTACATAATTATTTGGGAATGGAATGGGAATTGGATGTATTCCTGGGGGTGAAGGGCCCGCAAGTTTGGTATTGGGGTGTGAGCTTAGGCACGACTGTTCCCCAGTAGAGACCCTGGCAGCACAGGCCAGATGGCCTTGAAAGTGCAGAATTGAATTTTCTTATGTCTTGTTTAATGGCACGCGCCATTTCTGTGTATCGACCAGCTGAACTTGGATTCTGTTGCCTGTAAGGCATTTATTTTTTGGAACTGCTTGGACAGTCACAACGGACGGCGTGTCTGTAGGGGGCGGGGTTTAAATACCTCATGGGAGAAGGGTGGTGCAGGGGCAGTTTTGGAAACCCTGTAGGGGGCGGGGCTGGAGTGATGTGGTTTCCCGCCAATTGGCCGTCTAGGTGTGAAATGTTGTGAAGTTATTATTCTTTATAAACAGACGGTTTTGATGTTATTTTGATTTAAATGTTTTTTGTTCTGTTATGTGACCGAGGTTTAAACTGTCACCGAAAAGCAGGGATTTATTCTTTGATATTTTATTGGTCTGATTTTTTTGATTTTTGAGATGAAGCAAAATATAAAAGTAATGAAAGTGAATAAAAACAAATCTCCAGGTTATATTTGGTAAAGGCCTGTTCCCGAGCCGAGCCGGACCAGACCAGACCGGACCGGATCAGACCAGACCGGACCGGATCAGACCAGACCGGACCGGACCGGATCAGACCAGACCGGATCAGACCGGACCGGATCAGACCAGACCGGATGGGATCAGACCGGATCAAACCAGACCGGACCGGATCAGACCAGACCGGACCGGACCGGATCAGACCAGACGGGACCGGATCAGACCAGACGGGACCGGATCAGACCGGACCGGACCAGACCAGATCAGACCAGACCGGACCGGATCAGACCGGATCAGACCAGACCAGACCGGATCAGACCAGACCAGACCGGATCAGACCAGACCGGACCGGGTCAGACCAGACCGGACCAGACCGGACCTGTTCAGACCGGACCGGATCTGTTCAGACCAGACCGGATCAGACCAGACCAGACCGGATCAGACCGGATCAGATAGGAGAGGACCGGTTCAGACAAGACCGGACCGGATCAGACCAGACCGGACCGGATCAGTCCGGTTCAGACCACTTGGGCCGCTCTCACCCGGGTCTGGGTTCGGGTTTGGGTTTGTTTTCCCGTCTTAAAGTATGTTTAGGGGGGTTTAGGATTTAGGGGGTTTGGGCTCTAACACTTGTTCTTTACATTTCCAGGGACTGAAGACATTTTATCACCAAATGTCCAGTGATGGTTTTATTCTGTGTTTTATGAAATGACACAGAGATGGCAGGTAATGTTGATGCTGCATGTTCCATGTTTGATTTAACACTGATGTGATGATTTGTTTTGATGAACCTTTTGCCGATGACTTTAATGAAGTGATTGGTTTGTTTGGGTTATTGCGCATTTCTTTTTGAATTAATAATAATGCTCCTGTGGTTTTTTCCGTGGCTGAGGTTTAAATAATTTCTGTAAGTAATTGAAGCTGACCTTTTTTCTGTACTGTCGGAGTAATGCAGTTAATGATTGGAATATTTAATTCGATAAGGATGCAATAGAAAAGTTGTATGTCTGACAATAGAAGCCTTTGTTAAGTGCTTGGGAATCTGGTACATTTTACTGGGCGTTTGATTTTGAAAAACATTGTTAGTTTGTGACACTTATCGTTTAACAACATTGGGGAAATGTATGCTCTGTTTTTATGGATAGTGGATCATAGTTGAATTTAATTCCCAATTCTTTATCCAATACTTGTTACAGGACTTGAACTGCAGCCGTATTTTTAGTCTGATATGGATATGTACATAATGGAAAATTACGTGACTTCCAATTTAGAAACTAAATTTTAAGCTTTTTCGTAGCAACAGGAGTAGTTGCTATGTAACTGCGGTTTGGTTGCGCAGGGGCAGTTTTGTGATAAAACCAGCACAGTCTCTCTGTATCTGGAGCTATGTTGTGTAAACACAATACAACTCCATGATTACAACAAAGCATACGAATGCAGAGTTGAGTTATGGTCAAGTGTGTGCATTTACAATGTATTCGTGGTGAGTAAGCGATGTCGGCAACTACACAGCAGGAGTCCCAATCGCAGTGTAAATCAATGTCTTTGTAATGGTATTCGTGCTGGTGTTGGAACACCTGTTTTCTGCAGACTATGTAGACAATTCAGCTCTGTTCTTGTTAACCTCGAGTACCACAGCTGGTAAAAGTTGGATTGCAGTTGCTATAATTTTCTAAGCCTTTGTAATGGCCCAGAGTTCCTGTTAATTGGGATTGGTACTTCGTTGCCTGGTCAAGGAAAAAAACGTCATGTGGAGACCGTGATCCAGAATTCAGTTAGATTAGATTAGATTAGAGATACAGCACTGAAACAGGCCCTTCGGCCCACCGAGTCTGTGCCGAACATCAACCACCCATTTATACTAATCCTACATTAATCCCATATTCCTACCAAACATCCCCACCTGTCCCTATATTTCCCTACCACCTACCTATACTAGTGACAATTTATAATGGCCAATTTACCTATCAACCTGCAAGTCTTTTGGCTTGTGGGAGGAAACCGGAGCACCCGGAGGAAACCCACGCAGACACAGGGAGAACTTGCAAACTCCACACAGGCAGTACCCAGAATTGAACCCGGGTCCCTGGAGCTGTGAGGCTGCGGTGCTAACCACTGCGCCACTGTGCCGCCCTTGTACGATCTGATGACTCAATTAGTTAATATAATCAAGTATTACCTTGGGCTCGCTATATTAAAGTACACAGCATAAATCCAGAGTATCATAGTACATTGTATTTATTACCCCTTGGTTAAGGGGTGGTTGATTATATCTTTCCATCGCATACCATCAATTATTGTACAAAAGACTGTAGTACCTAAGACTGTCTCCAATAGCAGGTAATAGAATACAGTGACACTAAGTGCATCAAATTTTATAATGTTATGAGACTAAGTTCCTCAAATGGCAGTAAAAAGGGGCTAAGGCACTTTATACACTGTGCATAAACAAAATGTACAAGCGTGTACAAGGATGGTTGGACATAGGAGACTATGATAGCAAATCCTAGACTGGGGTATAACAGGTAAAACAAATAGCAACAAAGATGTTTAAAGTAATTCAATATTACATAACAAGATTACAAGAGATTTCAATATCAGTGTATTGTAGTTTAATGTGATATTTAGACATACAACACTGAAACAGGCCCTTCGGCCCACCGAGTCAGTGCCGACCAACAACCACCCATTTATACTACCCCTATAGTAAACACATATTCCCTACCACCTACCCACACTCGGGGCAATTTACCACGGCCAATTTACCTATCACCTGCAAGTCTTTGGCTGTGGGAGGAAACCGGAGCACCCGGCGAAAACCCACGCGGTCAAGGAGAACTTGCGAACTCCGCACAAGTAGTACCCAGATATATTGCAGTACCTGAGATATTCGTCACTTTATTAATTGTTAGAACTGTAACTAATTATAGAGAAAAACATGTGCCAATGTATATTGTCGTGTGTAATACAGCACAACCACCTAGCATATATAATAGAGTAAGATGCTTATCTGCTACAGTGTAGTAGCTAATTTGTTACACAATCTTAGGATATTGCAGTACCCAAAACTGAACAGTGAGTATGTTAGTATGTAACAGCATAGTCATTTAGTGTTTTAGTATGAAATATATACCATAATCAGAACTTGAAATTAACAATTAACAATACACTTATTACTAAGTACAGCTCAGTTGCTTACTGTAATTGGTGGACTAGACATTACAAGATAGGTTGTCACAAGTAAGACTAATAGCTTAGTATAGTACTCATAGTGATAGCTAAGTATATTACTCAAAATAAATTGCAGTATGCAGTAGAAGCTACAGAGCTTACTGGTGAGTAGCATGGTATATTGTGTCCCAGGCTAGGGTCTGGGGCGAGGGGTCAGGGTTAGGGGTTAGGGTAATTGGGCAGCAGGGGTGGAAAAGCCTCCCCTCTTGTGTTTATATACTGACTTCTTGAGTTTCATTTCACTAGCATCTGTCACTTTTCGACTCATGCCTTGTGTTGGTGTCCGTCCATGTACGCTTGCCTTTTCCCACACTCGACTAGGATTATAAGTGGAATTGGAATGAAAGGCATGTGCTACTAACTTTGCAATGAGTATATCTGATTGAAGGATCAGTCGTGTCTAAGGGCTGGACAAAGAGTATGGATTTTAGGGTGAAGGTCACCAAGAAGATTCAGAGGTTAGGTCAGGGTCCAGATCCGGGTCAGGGGCAGGTGTGGGGGGGTGTGGGGGCGGGTGTTGGGTAGTTTAGGAATAGGCTTAGGTTTATGGGGGAGGTTTGGGGTTAGGCTTAGGCTTGTGGGGTTTTAGGATTAGGCTTAGGGTTGTTGGAGGTTTGGGTTAGGGTTAGGGGTTAGGGCTGGGGTCGGGACATTAGGCCTCAGGGTTAGGCCTTGGGGTTAGTGCTGGGTGTGGGGGTGAGGGTTACATTAATGTTGTGGGGGGTTTTAGGGCGAGGCTTAGGGTGTCGGGGGTTTTGGGTTAGGGCTATGGTCGGGGCATTAGGCTTTGGGGTTCGTGTCAGGGTCTGGATCTGCATCAGTGGGAGGGTCTTGGATAGGTAAGGGTTAGGGTTATGGGTTAGGTTAGGGTTGGGGCTGGGATCGGGATGTTAGGCCTTCAGTTTAGGCCTTATGGTTAGGCCTTGGGGTTCAGGGTTAGGGGCATTAGGTTTAGGGCTGGGTCTGGGGGGTGAGGGTTACACTAATGTTGGGTCAGTCCTGTCCAGGTCTGGTATTAGGGCCAGTTTCAGGGTTTGGTTCCATTAGAGTTTAGGTTAGCATTAGGGTATTTGGGCAACAGTGGTTTGTCAAGGGTTATACCATGGTGTGTGTAACCGATTATGACTTTTGTCATTTTCGGCCTAGTCCATTTAGGTTTTTGGGTTTTAGATTATTAAAATTATTTAATTGGGTTCCCCAGTCCACCAATTTTCTTTGGGTAGATGGGCTACTTCTAAGGCTAGCATTAGTGTCCGAGATGGTTGTGGATGGTGTGCTGTGTTCCCATGGATTAGGGGTATGTGGAGTTCAGGATTGTTTTGGATGTGTTACGTTTTAAGTATGGGTGAAGAAATATTTGCTGTCCTACATTTGGTTCAGACCCTTTGGTAACTGGGTTTGTAATGTTAAGATCCACCATCTCTCTTTCCTTTTCCTTTGTATTGGTGTCCAATTCAAGTTAGTTTCAAGCCCCATGATTTCCAGGGACTGAATTCCATGTTGCATAAAATGTCTGGTTATCGCCTTGTCTTCCTTCCCTGTCCGGATGGAACTAAGGTGTCCCGTAAATCTAGTTCTTAAAGTGTTCCCTGTTTCCCCGATATATAAAATGTGGCACTGTTTACATCGAATTGCATAGACTACATTTTGTTGCTCGCATGTAATTCTTTTCTTTATTAAAGCGGTTTTTCCTGAGTTCTTGTTTTGCAAGATTTTTAAGACCTTTAGGTGTTTACATGTTCCACATTGTCTGTCACCGCAATTTGATACGGCTTGTGCCTTTACTCTGCTAGTGACCAATAGGTCTTTTAGGTTTTTGCCTCTTTTGAAAGCTGATGTTATGCTATATTGGCTCAGTGAGTTAACATCCCCTTTTAACTTTTCAAAATGGTTTCTCACTACCCTATTTATCTGTTGAGTTGTTGCGCTGTATGTTGTAACAAGTGGTAGTCTTGTAGTTGTCCTATCTCATGGCTGTGGGTTCTCCATTCCTCAGGAAATTGGACTTGATGGCCAGAATTTTACCGTTATCTGTGGCTCCGGGGCGGATGCATCTGAAGCGGATGAGGGCTCCGAAGCCGTTCCGCGTCTCCAGGCCACCAGCATCATGTGTGGGGCAGCCAATTAGCGGCCCCGTGGCGTATCTGTGAAATGTAAGGGCGCGGGTGGGATAATATTCAGCATTGGGGCGGGGCCACATTCAGGAAAGGCTGCTGTAAGCCATTGGAAAATGTTTACTGCAATGAAATTGAACAGTTAGTTCTTACCTGGCTTGACATTAAGACATCAGCGGCATTAGGTCTGGAGTATTAAAAGGCTCGACACCTGCAAGGAGAGAAGGACTGTCAATGTACAGGAGAAGTACATGAAGTGATGGAGGGGATACCTGCAAGGAGTGAAGGACTGTCAATGTACAGGAGAAGTACATAAAGTGATGGAGGGGATACCTGCAAGGAGAGAAGGACTAGCAATGTACAGGAGAAGTACATAAAGTGATGGAGGGGATACCTGCAAGGAGAGAAGGACTGTCAATGTACAGGAGAAGTACATAAAGTGATGGAGGGGATACCTGCAAGGAGAGAAGGACTAGCAATGTACAGGAGAAGTACATAAAGTGATGGAGGGGATACCTGCAAGGAGTGAAGGACTGTCAATGTACAGGAGAAGTACATGAAGTGATGGAGGGGATACCTGCAAGGAGAGAAGGACTAGCAATGTACAGGAGAAGTACAAGTGGAGGGGAGAAGCATTCGCACAGCCCCCCAATTTTCGGATGAATCACTGCAGGTCCTCCTTCAGGCGGTTGAGGAGAGGCAGGAGATCCTCTTCAATCCAGATGGTAGAAGACAACCCTCCCAAGTGACCAAAAGGATCTGGCTGGAGGTCACGGAGGAGGTCAGCAGCCGCGACGTTGTAAGGCAGACATGGATCCAGTGCTGCAAGCACCTCAATGATTTGCTTCACTCTGCCTGGGTAAGGGGCATTGCTCATCTAATGGTTAATGTGTCAAGGGAGGGTATATGTGTACTCATGATGCAATGTGGAAGCCCTGTATGATCATTGCTTGGTTGCTGCCTTGCATTGGGACACAAGATGGGCAAGTCTGAGATGAACAGTGATGCAGAAGGGTTCAAGTCGGGCTCAGCACTGGCACAGCAGTGAAATGCAACATCAACCCCTTTGGGTGACCTCATGATATGCCAACAAATATGTTTAAACTAAGTATTTTTGTTTAATTAGGAAAAGAGGGCACACAATGCCCGAGAGAGGTGGTGGTGTGGCCAGTCAGGCATACCTGAGTAGAATGGAGGAAGATGCTTTGACAATAGCAGGGGAGGAAGGAGGACGTGCCGTTGCAGATGGCGAGGCTAGTGGACTTGGCCATGAGAGAGTGATCCAGAATGTGGTGTAAGAGTGTATGTTGGGGGGGTGGGGGAGTGGTGGTGGGCCAATGGTGTGGTGATTGTCTAAGGTACTGAATTGTGCCTTCCAATGTTAAATCTCACAGATGTGACCTAATGGAGTCAAAAACTTATGCTTAGGTCTGGATTGCTGATCAGACTGATGAATATGATTTTCCCAATAGGTGAAACACAGCATGGGCCAGGAAGAGTCTCCGTTGCCTGACCATCCACCTCTGAGGTGGAGGAGGGCGCCTCAGAGTGTGCACCGTCACATCCTCGCAACGCACCAAGTACCAGTGCAGATACTTACACCACGGTAGGGAGTAGCATGACTGGGGCAGTCGAATTCAGATACAAGTGTGAGCACAGCACAGTTGCCGGGCCAGCCACCAGAGCCAGAATGGGCCGATGCCTCAGACACTCGGAGGAGAGTGGGATGCCAGGCCAGTGCAGAGCCGCAAGCTGATGACGTGCCTCAGAACATCCATTCGGCGGGAGATGTTGCAGGTGCAGCAAGCGGTGCATGGTAATCTGGCGGAGTTGCCTGAGACGCTGTGCGCTGTGAGATATCCATCCAGAGTATGAGTTCAGCAAACTATCAGGCATTTGAACATCTGGCTTCCTCCATTGAAAGACTGGCTGCAGTGGAGGGGCCAGTTCTAGATGCAATTCGTGACCTCAGAGCGAGTGTGGCCTCCCTGGACCAGAGCACCAGAGAGCAGAATCGGATGTGCTGACAGGTTGAGGCTGTTCATCCTTCTGTCACCATTGACGACCAGCTGAGCCTCAGGAGGGCACAGGCAGCAGATTGCATATGGGAGCTCCTCTCGGTGCCTCTGAATCCTGCAGCTCCTTGCTCCCTCTGCCAGGGACATGTGAACCACGAAATCCCAGGGTGTTAGAGGGTGCTCATGATATTTATCACGAGAACCCTGAGATGCTGCAGTCCTCAGGGCTGTGAACAGGCAGAGGGTGTCTGCCAAAGTCATCACAAACAGGGCAGCAACCAGACAAGCCCCCTGCCTCGGCGTCTGGTGGTGCAGGATTGTCCACCTGCATGAGCACTCAGACAAAATAAGAAATCACTTTAACATCACTACTGGTTCACTGGGTTACTTGTAAGTTATTTATTTGATTTGTATAAGAAAAAATTGTAATTTTGTCTTGACTATTTGACATGTCATTCCTGAAGTCACATAAACTTCGTTGCTCAACACACGAGTAGTTTTAAATGTGAGGTCACACACTTGGGTTGTATTCCTCATGATGTGAAGGAGTGCATCATCACATTATCTCCCCCTGAAGGTGAGTGAATTTGCTTTCAGATCCTCACAATGACTCATCTCATACGGCAATATCAATTTTGTGAAAATTTACATCCTCAATGGAAACGCCTGCCTAATAGAGACTCCCTGGTCTCTCTAGCACTTAGAGCCAAATTACATTCAGCTTCCTCTCCCTAATCATGTGACCGATGCCCAGCTTCCTCATCAGAAACTCCATCATCTGATGACACATTGCGCTGACATTGATCATCCTCCAAAGCCTCTCCATTTTCAATCACCAGGTTATGCAAGGCACAGCAGACGACAGTGTTTCTTGAAACCCTTGATGGTGCGTACAGCAGTGATCCACCAGAGCAGTCAAGACCCCTAAATCTCATCTTCAGTAGGGCTATAGTTTGTTCAATTGTCACTCTCTGGTGGTCGCATGGCTCTCATTGTATCGTTCCTCCGCATGACCCCTTGGGTTCCTTACTGGTGTCATGAGCCATGTCTTCAGAGGATAACCCCTGTCGCCAAGTATCCAACCTTCCATTTTGTCAGGAGGGCTGAAAAGTGCAGGCACCTGGGAGTTTCAGAGAATGAAAGCATCATGACAATTACCAGGGTAACGTGCACACACCTGAATGATTCTCTTCCAATGATCGCAGATGAGCTGAACGTTCATTGAATGGAATCCCTTGCGGTTCATGAATGCCCCCGACTGACCTGCTGGTGCTGTAAGGGCCACATGAGTACAGTCTATCACGCCCTGTACCATTGGAAACCCAGATATAGTGCTGATGCCTCTGGCTCTCTCAGCTTGACTAGTGATGTCTGTCTTGAATGTGATGAAATGGTTAGCACGTTGAAATAATGCATCAGTCACAACCTTTATGCAGTAGTGCGCTGCTGCTTGTGAGACACTGCACAAGTCTGCCACCGAGGCTCGGAACAAGCCACACACATTGAAGTTAAGAGCTATGGTAACCTTTAGAGTGACCTGCATTGGATGGCTACTGATACAGTTTGAGGCAACATCCACTGCCAGCATCTCACAAAGATGTGAGTCTCCCGTGACAGCCGTAGTCGTCTTCTGCACTGGCGTTCTGACAGCTGCAGGTAGCTCAGATGCAGTCGGTATGTCCTTCCTGCTGGGTAGGCACATCTCCTGACGTGTTCACTCCCAGGTGACTCTGCCACCTGCTGTCTCTCACAGTACGAGGATGCACTGGGCCAGCTGGTTGCACGTTCCCCTGCCCATTTGTCCTTCTGTCCCATATTGGGGCAGAGTCCTCCTCATCTAATCCACCTCCAGAGAACAATTCCCATTGTTGTACAGCAGAACAGATGCAGTGACCACAAGTATTAGCTTCCAGCTGTTCGGACTGGCTCATGAAAGCCTCTTCATTTCACCCGATAACTCAGAGCAAATGGGGCCCGAGCATCAGTGAATAACATTCAGATGAACCCTTCTGCACAAGCTGCAAGTAACACCCCTTGTTAGGCCACACAAATAACATCAGAATTAATAGAGCAAAAATAAAATTTGTACCTCCAACTTCCTCATCAATCGATGCCCCACAGCCTGATTTACGGCCGTAAAGTCAGACGGCACACGTTAAATTGCTGTCGGTTGCTTTTTCAAGTACCTTTGAGCTTTCAGTTGCTTGTAGTCGGGCAGCGAGCACAGACTCTATCTTGCCCAACTTCCTATGTTGGTTAAATGGGGCCAATATGTCTGAGGAATCTTTTTGTGTACCCCATCCGTCTCAGTGCGGTGAAAAGGGTGGTGACCGCTTTGTTGAAATCTTCCAGTTTTGTTGATATGCGGTGGAACCGCATGAGTTGTGACTTTACCAGTCCCCTAAAGGTATGCCTGGGATGATGGCTTTTAGTGTGCAGGAGTGTATGTGTGTCAGTTACTTTGAAGAATACCTTTGTTGCTAATTTGTGACTGTTGTTCTCTAGTGGCAACTTAAAAACTGTAGTGTCGAGAAAGTCAATGCTTTCCTTGTGTGTTGTGGCTTTAATTTTAATGGAGGGGTGATGATTATTGAGAATATTGATGTTCAATTCTCAACCTGTGTGGTCTGGTCTGATTCTAGTCTGATTTGGTATAGCCTGCTGTTGGTAGTTCCCCTTGCTGTGCCAAGGCCTGTAAAGCTTGGACTCTAGGGAAGCAGGCATGATGTCAAGGTTAAAGGTGGTGACCACGTTGGAGGTCCGAGTACCTGGTCTGTGGGCTCACCCGCTGGCCCGTCTTTTTCCATGTGGCCAGATGGAGGATGTGTTTTCTTACCACATCCAGTGTTTGGGCTTTAAATCTGTTCTCGAGGTTCTTTTTATTCCAATTTATTGCTTTGGCAATGGCTTCCTGGAGCCGGTCAGTAATTTGTTGTTTGCCAGTCATCATCCAATCTCTTGAGGTGAATTTTATAATTCTCAATTAGAATTTGTCTTCCGTTTTTTTTTGCCCAGGTTTCAGAATTTGAAGCCAATTTTCTCAGCGTTTCCTGTGATGGGTTTGCTGGTTTTATGAAAAATGTTTATTTGTTTTATAATGCCTTCAGGAGGCTTGCTTTGGCTCTCTAGTAACACCAGATGGCGAATCGTCTGGGCTATTTTATAGATTAATCTAACTGTTGTAGCAAAACTATCTCTAATTAAGTTACTTCTAACTACTGGAACCGTGTGTGCGTAATTCCTACGTGGTGGGAAAGGCCCACGTTTTCTTAGCGTATTATGTTGCATTGTCTGGGTGTAAAATGAGAAAGAGAAGTTACTGTGGGATGTCCCCTCGTAACAATATCCGACCACATGAAGGTTCTCTGTCCTGAAGTCCCTTTGCCTGGTCGCTCCTTTTCTCTCCAACCTGTGAAAAAAATCTCTTTGACGCAATGAGTGCTCCGGCTTGGAACAGTATTTCCTGACATTTCGCTGTTCACTGCAGCTTCATCAGGGGAAAATGGCCGAATCATTCCAGAATCTGTTGAATAAAGGTGAGTGAGCTGGCTGACCCCCTCCCATGTTGAATGTGACTGGGAAAAGTCCCCTCGTCCTGAAACAATTGGGCTGTTTTTAAATTTAATTGACCCAATGGGAAGTGTGGTCTGTGCATTCGTAGCCCTGGAAAAAAACACCCTGGTTGCCGTGGTAACAGAGCCCCGTCACATGCTGGGTTAACCTTGGGCCCACGAACCTGTGCAAAAACCTCACAGTCCTGAAACAAAGGGATAGATATTCACTCACAGCCAGCCTGGCCCGTGAGTCCTTGGCCACCCAGCATCGCTGTGCGGTGGGTCCTGGCAGTACCTATAAATTTATACTCTAAATTTATAGTCTAGATGTAGAGAGGGATTTAATTATAATTAACCTGCCTATCTAAGAGGTCTGTGACCCTACACGCATTACACTCAGGTGTTAATTTAAAATTTGATTTATCTGCTGCATCATTATTTAGGAATGGAATGGGAATTGGATGTATTCCTGGGGATGAAGGGCATACAAGATTGGTGCAGGGGTGTGTGATTAGGCACGACTGTTTCCCAGTAAAGACACTGGCAGCATAGGCTGGGTGGCCTTAAATGTGAAGAATTTATTTTAATTATCTTATGCCTTGCTTAATGGCACTTGCCATTTCTGTGTATTGACCAGTTGGACTTGGATTCTGTTATTTTTTTGGCACTGCTTGGACAGTCACAACGGAAGGCGTGTCACTTTCAAGTTGGGTTAGGGTAATCGGGCAGCAGGGGTGGGAAAGCCTCCCCTCTTGTGTTTATATACTCACTTCTTGAGTTTCATGTCACTAGCAGCTGCCACTTTTATTTGGCTCACTCCTTGCTTTGGTGTCTGTCCATGTCCGCTTGCCTTTTCAGCTAGGATTATAAGTGGAATTGGAATGAAAACCTTATCCTATTAACTTTGCAATGAGTATATCTAATTGAAGGATCATTCCTGTCTAAGGGCTGGACAAAGTATGGATTTTAGGGTGGGGGCCATCAAGAAGATTCAGAGGTTAGGTCAGAGTCCAGATCCGGGTCGGGGTGTTTGGGTAGGCTGGGAACAGGCTTTGGATTATGGGGGAGGTTTAGGGTTTCAAGCTCCATGATTTCCAGGGACTGAATTCCATGTTGTATAAAATGTCTGGTTATCGCCTTGTCCTCCTTCCCTGTCCGGATGGAACTAAGGTAACTCTTGCCCCTGGATCCAGACCCAACCCTAAGGCTTAACTCCAAAGCCCAACGCCCAGACCACAGCCCCACGTCCAACTCCAACACGTAACCCTTAGACGGGGTTTGGGCGAGGGTCGGGGCTGGTGTCGGGCCGTTGGTTTTGGGGTTAGATTTTAGGGTCCTGGATGGGTCTGGGGCAGGGCTACATGAGTGTTGTGGGGATTTGGGTTAGGGCTAGGGCTGGGGCTGGGGTCGGGGCCTTGGGCCTAGGGGCAGGGCCTTATGTTTAGGACTTTGGGTTCAGGGTTAGGGGATTTCGGGTTAGGGCTGGGTCTGGAGGGCAAGGGCCACCCCGGGTCAGTCACGGTCGCAGGCTCGGTTCAGGCTTCTGGGACAGCCTCAGGGTTTGGTTACCTTAAGTTAGGGCTTGGGTTAACGTGTTGAAGTTAGGTCTCGGGTTAGGCTTAGGGTTACGTGTTGGAGTTGGAGTTGGGGCTGTGGTTGGGGCGTTAGGCTTTGGGGTGAAGCCTTAGGGTTGGGTCTGGGTCCAGGGGCAAGAGTTACATTGACGTTATGGGGGGGTTGAGGCTGGGGTCGGGATCTTGGGCCTATGGGTGGGGCCTTAGGTTTAGGTCTTTGGGTTTAGGGTTAGGGGGCGTCAGGGTTGGGGCTGGGTCTGGGGAGCGAGGGCCACAGTGGGTCAGTCACGGTCGCAGGCGCGGATGAGGCATCCAGGCCAGCCTCAGGGTTTGGTTACATTAAGTTCTAGGTTAGCATTAGGGTATTTGGGCAACAGGGGTTTGTCTAGGGTTCTGCCATAGTATGCGTAAATCTAGTTCTTAAAGTGTTCCCTGTTTCCCCGATATATAAAATGTGGCACTGTTTACATCGAATTGCATAGACTACATTTTGTTGCTCGCATGTAATTCTTTGCTTTATCAAAGCGGTTTTTCCTGTGTTCTCGTTTTGCAAGATTTTTAAGACCTTTAGGTGTTTACATGTTTCACATTGTCTGTCACCGCAATTTGTGACGGTTTGTGCCTTTACGCTGCTAGTGACCAATAGGTCTTTTAGGTTTTTGCCTCTTTTGAAAGCTGATGTTATGCTATATTGGCTCAGTGAGTTAACATCCCCTTTTAACTTTTCAAAATGGTTTCTCACTACCCTATTTATCTGTTGAGTTGTTGCGCAGTGTGTTGTAACAAGTGGTAGTCTTGTAGTTGGCCTATCCCGTGGCTGTGGGTTCTCCATCTCCCTCAAGAAATTGGACTTGATATGTCTGAGGAATCTTTTTGTGTAGGGGTTTAATTTAACAACAACCTCCAGCTGTGAGAGCGCGATCAACTGAGCCACAGCTGACATTAAAATAAAGTGCAAAAATATTGGATGATTTGATGAAAATTGTGCTCCACATGACACTAACAGCAGGTTAATGTAAATCATGCACAAACCACTCATTGGGGGAAACCAGGACTTGGGGCTATCACTAGAAGATAGTAACCAATAAATCCAATAAGGAATTCAAGAGAAACTCCTTTACCTGGGGAATGGTGAAAATGTAGAACTCATTATCATATTAGCAGTGGAAAAGAATAGAAAGCTATGCTGACAGGATTGGATGAAGAAGGGTGATTGGATGAAGAAGGGTGGGAGGAGGCTCATGTGGAGTATAAATACTGGCATGGATTGTTTTTTTAAAATATCATTCATTGAGCATCACTGGCAAGGCCAGTATTTATTACCCATCCCGAAGTGCCCTCGAGAAGCTGGTGGCGAGCCAACTTCCTGAATACAGCTGAGAGGTTTGTGAGGCTAATTCAGAAGACATTGAAGAGTCAATCACATAGCTTTGGTTCTGGAGTCACAGAGAGACCAGACTGAGTAAGAACGGTAGATTTTCTTGTCGAAAGAGCATGAGTGAACCAGATGTTTTTTTTTGTGACAATCATAATCACTATTGCTGATAATTCAAAATGTATTTAATTAACAGAATTTTGAACTCCCCAGTGGTCACGGTGGGATTTGAACTGACAATTTCCAATCATTAGTCCAGGCATTCTGGGTTACTTTCAGCAATAGGCTACCATACCCATATTCTGACCAAATGGCCTGTTTACGTGCAGCAAATTCTATGGAAAAATCACAATCAGAATTCAAACTGTGTTAAAATACCGCTACGTAGAATGTTTGGATTGAGATACAATGATGAACAGTCACTTATGCAGTTTCTATATATCGTGTAGGTATGTCGTAAAACTACGGATACATGCCGGTGCCTTACTGAATGTATCATTTATCTGGGAGGTGGTTTCCATCGAATAATGTTCCAGAATAAACTATTCCATGCTGAGGGGATAATCATGTTTCTGAGTATCACACAGACTGGCTAAAGAGGGCAGTGAAGCTCCTCGCAGGTTTTGCAGAACACCAGAGCTTTGCGTATTGTTCATGGTCGAGGATGGAGAATGTAGCCTCACACCCACAGCACATGTAAGATCAGGCTGGTCGGGTAAAACCTGCAGAGTTCAGTTACGAGTAACTGTAATACTTTCTTCCGTTCCTTTCCGCCCAGCTGTCCTGTGGCTTTGCGAAAATGTACTGAGGTCGCAAAACCCGTGAGAAATGCCTCAGCTGTAGAAACCCACAGGCAACGCCAGCTAACTGGATGATACATGGATGATAGTAGAATGAAGGGTATGTAGGTAGTTTGATCTTAGAGTAGGTTAAAGGGTCGGCATAACATCGTGGGCCGAAGGGCCTGTACTGTGCTGTACTGTTCTATGTTCTAACTGTTAGCATGTCACAAGAGGATAACACTGAGGACTGTTGGGGATTCAGCATCTGGTGGCTAAATTGGTCTCCACTTTAACAGATGGGGCTTTGAAAAGAAAAAGCAATTTTGAGATTGTTTTCAATGAATGCCGTAAAGAGCACAGTAAGGCTCCTTTCTGTTAGTTCCCTGCATTTTATTTGTGACCGTTGTCGGGGATGTGCCCAGATGTAACGGCAGTTTTCCCACCACTGAGAAAATGGCACCTGATTAGTCAGATATCTTACTTGATTTTGGAGCTGAAGGCACTTGTCAAACACACTCACGAGAATACAGGACATGACCAATTCTTCCTGATGGTACCGAGCCTCTCACATTGACTGCCCATATTGCGTTGGGACCATTGCCCACTTGAGCGAATGGAGACAGATGTGAAAGCTTTGTGGTTCAAGTGCTACCTCTGTAATCTCATCCAGCCCCACAACTCTCCAAGATAACCTTGATCCTCCAATTTTTGCTATTACATCTTAAATAATAGCTTCCAACATTTTCCCTCAGACAGATGTTAAGCTAACTGGCCTGTAGTTTCCTGCCTTCTGTCTCCCTCCTTGCAACCCAGGCAATGGTGAAAGAGGAGGTATTCAGACACTGGAGGTGTTTAAAATTGATAAAGATATATTATATAGGCTGTCTGTACTGAAAGTGGATAAAACACCAGGACCAGATGAGATGCATCCATGGATACTGAGGGATGTGAGGGTGGAAATTGCAGAGGCACTGGCCATAATGTTTCACTTTTCCTTCGATTTGGGGGTGGTGCCAGAGGACTGGAGAATTGTTCAAAAAAGGGTGTAAAGATAAGCCCAGCAACTACAGGCCAGTCAGGTGGGGAAATTGCTAAAAAGAATAATTACTAGTCACTTGGACAAATGTGGGTTAATTAAGGAAAGCAAGCATGGACCGGGAAAATCATGTTTAACTAACTTGCTGGAGTTTTTTGAGGAGGTAACAGAGAGGGTTGATGAGGGCAATACTGTTGATGTGGTGTACATGGATTACAAAAGGCGTTTGATACAGTGCCACACATCAGACTTGTGAGCAAATCTACAGTTCATTGAATAAAAGGGACGGTAGCAACATGGATACGAAATCGGCTGAGATACAGGAAACAGAGAGTTGTGGTTAATGGATGATTTTAGGCTGGAGGAAGGTTTGTGACGGAGTTTCCCAGGGGTCAGTGTTGGGAGCCTTGCTTTTCCTGATATATATTAATGACCGAGACCCTGGTGTACAGGGCACAATTTCAAAGTCTGCAGATGATACGAAACTTGGAAGCATTGTGAACTGTGAGGAGGATAGTGTAGAACTTCAAAAGGACATGGGCAGGTTGGTGGAATGGGAAGATGAAGTTCAATGCAGAGAAATGTGAAGTGATTAATTTTGGGAGGAAAGACATGGAGAGACAACATAAAACAAAGGGTACAATTCTAAAGAGGCTGCAGGAGTAGAGGGACCTGCATGCATATGCACATAAGTCATTGAAGGTAGCGGGACAGGTTGAGAGTGCGATTAATAAAGCATACAGTATCCTGGGCTTTATTAATAGGGGAATAGAGTACAAGAGCAAGGAGGTTATGTTGAACTTGTATAAGACACTAGTTAGGCCTCAGCTGGAGTGCTGCGTCCAGTTCTGGGCACCGCACTTTAGGGTATATGTGAGGGCATTGGAGAGAGTGCAGTGAGTGGTTCAGGTCTGGGACGCACTGCCTGAGAACGTGGTGGAGACAGGTTCAACTGACGCATACAAAACGGAATCAGACAGTTATATGAAAAGGAAGAATGTGCAGGGTTACCGGGAGAAGGCGGGGAATGGAACTGAGCGAATTGCTCTTTCGGAGAGCCCGTGCAGACACGATAGGCTGTGTGACCTCCTTCTGCACTGTAACAATTCTGTGATTCTGTGAGTTTTCAAAGATCTGGGATATGATGCCACACAATAGACTCATGAATCAAGTCAGAGAATGAGGAGTCAGGGGACAAGTAGCAGAATAATTAGTTAGCCAATTGCAAGACAGACTGTCGGCGTAAAGGGTTGTAATTTGGAACGGCAGAAGGTGGGAAGTGATGTTCCACAAGAATCAGTGCTGTTCATAACGTATATGAATGCAGTTTACACCAAACAGGGAGGGAGGGAGGGGTGTCAACATCGTGCAAGACTGCGACACGGTGCAAGAAGCTATGAACAAACCTTCAGAATGGGCATATAATAGGCAAAAGAATTTCAACATGGTTTATATTTTGGCAACAGCATCATATGAATGTGTTAAGCATCGGCAATCGGGCTTATCAAAGAGTTTAGTTTAGTTTAGTTTAGAGATACAGCACTGAAACAGGCCCTTCGGCCCACCGAGTCAGTGCCGACCATCAACCACCCATTTATACTAATCCTACATCCCTACCACATCCCCACCTGTCCCTATATTCCCCTACCACCTACCTATACCAGGGGCAATTTATAATGGCCAATTCACCTATCAACCTGCAAGTCTTTGGCATGTGGGAGGAAACCGGAGCACCTGGAGGAAACCCACGCAGACACAGGGAGAACTTGCAAACTCCACACAGGCAGTACCCAGAATTGAACCCGGGTCGCTGGAGCTGTGAGGCTGCGGTGCTAACCACTGTGTTTCCCATGATAATTCCCATTCTCCAATGAAATATTTCACAAACAAAAAAATGATTCATGAGCAACTCAGACTGCAGTTCCAAAGAATAAAATTGAAGTTGTCAGCTTTGAACACATCCCAAACTTAACTGGCATTGGAAAACTAACGGATCCCAGAGACAGGTCAAAATCAGTGGATTACAGAGACTGGAAAAGTGTTAGTGCATTCTAAAATATCAAGTTATTGTAATCCAAGGAAACTCACAGGGTTTTGTAACACTCTGTTTGATCAAGGTGAGACTTGTTTCACTGGACGGGTCAAACCGTGATATCACAGAGCAAGTCTGACCCTCACACTGTCCATCACAGTGAGATCAGACATCACAATCGGTTTGTAAACTGAGTTAATTTGAGGCAGGAGGCTGTACGAACAGTTTGAGTGAAGGAAAGGGAGCTGCACTGACTGTAACTAAGTGGCTGATCTGTCTAGGAGTGAAGGTGGTCGGGGAGAAGATCTGAGCAGTTTTGTGATGGAGAAGACAGCGAGCTGAGAGAGGGAGGGAGAAAGAAAACCTTCACAAGATGGTGCGACTGACAGAGCCAGCTATTGGAGCAAATAGGTACGTTATCAATCCCTTCCATTCTTTGGAGCTGTAGGTAACATGGTCTGTAGGTAGTCATGTCTTCCAGGGGGTGAGGGAAGGGAGTGTGTGTGTTAAACAGATCATGGAAATATTGCTCGAGTTCCGTTCCGAAAAAGTTTAGATCTTATTTGAAACTGTAAAAAATCTGGAGCTCAGTCTGGGCCTCAGTCAATGATATTGAAGGAATCAGTTAGAAACACTTGTCCCAAGCATTTCTGCTGTCCTCTGACCTCATTAATCCCTGGCTCCATGCCAAGGCCCTCCTCCCAGGTCAGATGCCTCAGGTACTGCCCTCTAAAAGCCTCTCATTGTGTCAGACAAGCTCCTGGTGCCAGTGACCCTGGATCACCTGATGGCATTGCAGCCATTCTGGAGCTTCACTGTGATTCTGGAGAAGGAATCAACTGATTGACTCCAGAATCTTTAATACTCAGCTAACATCAGAATCTGTGGCCAGGAACATCACTAGAAAAGAGACATGTCCAGAAGTAATGGTGCACTCTGAATCTGCATTCAGCATTTCCAGGTTAAATGATTTAACTAGCAGTGGAATTAGAAAATGCCGAGAGATGTCTCGTTACAATCCAGTGATTCTGATCTGTTTTTTGCTTCTTCTTCCAGACATACATGGTTGGTGTCAGGATGAGCAAGAGGAAATTTCCATCAAATTACCCACAGACTAAAGGATGAAAATTACCCACAGAACAAAAGCACAAAGAACAAGTGCATCACGACACACAACAAGCAGCACATCCTGCCCCAAACCAACTCAAAATACTACAAAGGAAGGAGCCGTGTCCCTGAAATTCTCCTCACCCCATCCCTCTGTGTCCCATCCATTTCTCAGTGCCAACTCCACATCTGTTCATTTGTTGGTTTAATTTGACGGCCAACAACAACCCAGCCACTGGTCCATCTAGACACTCCTCCGATGGCTGGAGATGGTGTGAAACTGACTCTCTCTCCCTTCTGATTTATTTCCCAGCCCCACCAGGTCTATCATCCCCACCAGCTCCTCCTAGATTTACTTCGACATCTATTTTTATTGTTCATTGGGAAATTTGCCCCACACCCTCTTCCCCATCTTAGCCCCCAGGCTGGACCTTCACGTCCGGCCCTCATGTCCCCGCATCGGCATCAAGCAGTAACCCTGCTCCAACTCCAGGCTCAGTTTGATATTGCTCAGGACTAACTGCACTGGCACTGGCTAGGACCCAGTCCGTACAGTCAGCTCTGACCAATATCGGCTGGAGCTCCACCTTGGGACTGAAGTTGAAGGTCTCGAGGGGGGAACGCTCTGGTTGTTGCCTCGATTGTGTCGAGTGGGACCGGCTGGTTCAGGCCACTCGCCTGCCAGTTGCTGCCATCCCCTCCGCACAATTGGGTGAGGCCCCGGTACCAACTTGTACCGAGACCTCCCAGAATTTGAGGAAGAGTCCTCCCCTGGCATCAGCCAGCTCTGAGGAGTCCGTGCCGACTGGTGCCAGTATAAGGCTGGTTCCCCCAAGCGCCACCAGCTAGTGTTGGTGGTCCTTCACCAGAGCCATCCTCTGGTGACACCAACCCAGCCCTGGGACATTGGTCTCCAGTTGGCGGCAGCTTATCTGGGGGACACCACCCTTGGGGGACTCGACCCCACTCAGGGTCACCTATGTTGGGGGTGATTGCCACTTTGGTGAGAGCAGTCGCAGGTCTCTGTTCACTTTTTATAGATCTGTGTCTGCCTCCTCACCTCTGTGGACTCACCTTCAGCCACTCCCTGCAATTCTTAAGAGGTATCTAGGTTCCAAGGGCTCTCTCACGCAGGGAGTGTACGTGTGCCTCACTGGCACCTCCCCCGAGTGGCAGGGGAACATGTCTCGAGGGTTTATCTCCATCGGCCCTCGTGTTCATGAGCTCGTAGCTAATCCAGCTGCCCTCGACTCTGTTCCCCGAGATTTACTATTATCAACCTTCCCTGTCGGTTGAGCCCTTGGAAGCTTCCTGGAGGCATCCTGCCTCGGAAGCCCAGTTGGGAGCCTGAGTCGGACCACGACCTCCAGTCGTTTAGGCTTTCATGTATTTAACACGAGGGTGACCTAGAGTCTGAAACTGTGGCTTCCGGAAGTCCTTTCACTTGGGGGTTTGAGTCCATGCTTGGGGTTTTGCAAAAGGCCACAAGCATCGACCTTTGCTGGATTCTTTTTCCCTTGATAAGCGTCCTCCAGTTAAGGCCAAGTTAGACAGTATCCATAGGACCTCCAGCACCCTGCTTCACACCTTGCAGTTTACTGGTATCTGGTCAACTGTAGTCGTGAAGGTATCAGAAGGAAAGTTATCGCCTGGTTCCACCCACAAGTGGGATCTGGCGCAGCTTCCTGCGGGGTTTGGCACATCTCCCCCAATTCCCTACCACCATATCCACTGGGGGGCGGCCTCACCGGCAGGTGAGTGGGTACGGAGTGTGGACCACCTACAGAGAACATCAACTGCAGCAGCTGGCTGTGTGGATGCCCTCAATGTAGGAGCAGAGTCTATCGCCCAGTGGATCTTGCATCACCGATTAGTATGGCCAAGCACCTTGGGCTTTCTTCAGGTACTGCAGATGCCCCTTGGTGACGAGGCCTTCTTTGGTGAGCAAGTGGAGGAGCTGCTGCGGCAGAACCTTCAGGCATTTCCCAATTGGCAGTAAAGATGTGGACACTGCTCACTCTAGAACTTAGTCTGTAGGCCCCTTCCATCAACCCACCATTCCACTCACAGTCACCAATACACTCACCTCCAACAGCCTTTCCCAGGCTGTATCCGGAACGGAATGTCCTTTGTACCATGCTAGCTCCCTGCATTACAGATTAGGACCTGGAATTCAGGCAGCTAGCAACACTTCATCTTTGATACCCTGTCCGGCTGCACCCCCCCAAGCAGTGATCCTGCCTTTGCCAGTTGGAAGGGGGGGATCACTCTTGGGTTAAAGAGACCAGAAGTAGTGAGTATCCTCTGGATTGGCAGCTTGAGCCTCCATGTTTCTCACAATGTGGTTTGCTTTGATGCTCAGAGGAACCATCTACCAGTGGCCATTCTGGCAGGTGACACCATGGTCTTTTAGTATTGGGACTGAGAGTCAGGGATAATTCTCCAGAAGAGAACTGTTGGGGAGATTTCTCCAGGTGAAACTTCTGGATAACTATCCCCACTGCCAGTAATGTTTCCACAGCTCGCCTTTGTCACAGCATCTGAACTCGAGCTGATGCTCTTGGGGAACATTGTCTTCTCCAGGTTCTTCAGCTAATGCTTTGACAAATGGGTGATGTTGGGGGAGGTCACATTCAGGATGAATGGGCTTCCAGGCCAGTGGGCGTGCTGGAGCTCACTTGGCATTTCAACAGGCTCGGTCAGGGTGTGAACGGTATATTAGGACAGTGTGCACTTTCAGACTCGGGACGGCGGGGTAAGTCAGTGTGTCTGCAGATAGACAATATGACAGTAGTCCGGTATGTCAACAGGGTGGGACTCCCTCCTGGGTCCCTCTGTCAAGGAGATACGTTGCTTCCCATTGGTGCTTGTAGGACGGGGTGACACTTTTGCTGCCACATTTGGCCAGGGTGAACAACACAACAGTCGACACACTCAGCTGCTGTGTGTAGTTTACCTTCCGAGTGGATGATCCACACCGAGGTGGTCCAGAATATCTTCAGGACTTGGCGGGGGGGGTGGGGTTTACCAGATCGATCGACTTGCTCGTATCACCGGACAATCCCCAATCTGCTGGGGGACCTCAGGCAGTCATGGTGGAGGCTGGGACTGTCTGTGGTTCTTTCATTTCGAGATTCTGTTGCTCAGGGTAGCCTGATCTCCAGGATGCTCGGGAAATTTACAGCAGATGGTGGTTCTGGTTAACCCTTCATTGACCTCACAAACCGTCCTCCTTCTACATCCTGGTGTTGAATACTGCCGGTCTGATTTCAGGAGCCCACGGAGAAAGCCAAGTTATTTGGAGATTAAAGATGACCCTACTTTTAGTAAGGGAAACATCAGTTTTCATTCCAGCGTCCTCCACACACGGCTGGACACTGTCCAACTGGTGCTCAGGGTTAGAAGGGTGGAACCTGCATGGGAACAGACTCCGGCTCCCAGGACAAGTTGATGAAAGTGAGTGTTATTCGTGGGAGTCAGCGCCAGAACCAAACAGTAAGCTGAAGGAGATTTGGGTCTTTCCAGCTTCTGATTGACGGTCTGGCTGTTCAGATGGAATGCCCATCAGATTAGGGTATAGCAGCAATGTGACACTCATGGTTGTGATGCTCACTTTTATCATGTCTGTCCTTGGTCTCTTTAGCCCCCGTTCACAGACAGGCCCCTCCACCCTCCTCGTCCTCAGCACTACTTGGTTCGTCGGCAGCAGTGCGTCTAGAATGTCTGAATGATGATCAGCGCCCTTGGAAGCTGATCCTTTGCAAGCTGCTCCCTTGTAAGGTTCTCTTCATTTTCCGAGTGACGCGGCTTTTTCCACCCACCTGGGTGCCCCTTGGGAATTGGAGGGGGTGTTTGGTATGTAGTTTCCTCGTTCTGGGTTGTCTTTGGGTGTCAACAAGCTGAGTTCTGGGGTGTGCTAAAATTGAACACAGCACGGGAGCCGGGGAGGGACGGAGGGAGGGGAAAAGCATGTGGGCGTGCCCTCCATGGATAAGGCATTGAAAAAATGGCTTAAAAAGGAGGTCACGCCTTACCAAGTTTTCCCCAGGGAAATTGTGCCGATGCATCCCGATAATTAGATCCACATTCCCCCCCCATTTGGCCGTCAATATTTCAGAGCTGATGTTCCATCCAAACATTGCTGGCTCTGTAACTCAGTTCCAATCCACTGAGAGCCCAGCACAGACTAAAGGAATGGCATCAGTTCCCAACAAATTCAAAGATGTCACAGTTAGCAGGGAAGTGGGAACCCTGGACATGCTAGTACAGAGCTAGAGTGCAGATGGTTGGAGACTAAGCTCTGAGGCAGTGTGTTCAGATGGTGTCTGGGAAAGCTATTGTCTTGGAAAGCAGTGGCTGAAGAGGGCTAGAGTGATCTCCTGGACTCGTTTCGATCACCTAAGGGGGTCGGAGAGGAATTTCCCAGATCTTTTTCCCAAATTGGCCTGGGTTTTTATGTCTGGTTTTTCGCCTCTCTCAGGAGATCACATGGTCGAGGGTGGGGTGGGGAGTCAATCTGTGTTGTGATGAGAAGGAATCGCAGTTGTGTGGGACGTGCTGGACGGAGCAGACAGGAACCTATCCATCCGTCAATTCTCTATCAAGTCACGTTAATTCAACGACTTCAATGTGAAATCTGGAAATAAACGTGGATTCAAATTGGACAAACTTTCTGTGTTTTTTTCTGATTTGTGCGCGGGCTAGAATAAGGACCAACAAAGTGAAGAAAAGCAGAGTTCTCTTCATCTTCAGTTTGTTTTATTCATTCACGGGATGCGGGCGTTGCTGGCGAGGCCAGCACTTATTGCCCATCCCTTCTTGAAGAAAGCTGTGTGGTTTGTGAGGCTATTTCAGAGGGCTGCTTAGAGTCAACCAGGATGGCAGATTTCCTTCCCTGAAGGACATTAGTGAGCCAGATGGGTTGCTACAACAATCCCCTACTTTCATGAACACCATCACTGATACAAGATTTTTAATTCCAAATTCTGATTTGATTAACTGAATTTCAATTCCCCAGCTGTCTTGGTGGGATTTGAACTCGTGTCTCTGGATTACTAGTCCAGTAATATGACCACGATGCCAGTCTATTGCCCTTAGACAGAGCTGCTGATTGGGTGAACTCTCTGAGCCACTTACCAGGTACGACCGGAACTGAATCCCCAGTCAGCCACACAAACGTACAGAAAGACTATCAGATCCATCGAGCTCGCCCCATCCAGTAGACAGTAGAACCTCACACTCTCCCATCCCTCCTTACAAATTAATGCAATCTCTTGGAATGGAAAGGACCCTCGCCAATTCAGGATAATCCTCTGGGCAGCTGCTCTGTCAACACCCTGAGGCTCCAGGAGGACACATCATAATCTAACCTGGCCACTAACTCCATGTAACTCACAATGTCCTCTCAGGAACTTAGCCAGTTCCTCTTTTAAAGGTCTCTCTGTTACACGTGTTTGTTCCAGAGGGTGACGAGCCTGTGACAAGTGATGGAGTGGTACAGCACAGAAGACCATTCGGCCCATCGTGCCTGTGACAGATCTTGACTGGAGCCGCACATCCAGTCAGTCCCACCTGACACAAAACTTGCCCAAATACAAACTGGTGGGAAGGAAAGAGACATACACTAAATACATGGAGAGCAGGGGACAGCAAGACAAGGGCAAATACAAAGATTAGAAGGAAGGTTAAAAAAAAAACAATGAGGGCAAAGAGGAAGTGTGAAATTGAATTGTCAAGGAATATAAAACAAAAGAGTAAAATATTTTACAGAAACATAAATAAAAGAACTGGAAGTCTCGATGGGAATTGATGTTACGGGGGGTTGGGCTAGGGTTGGGGCTGGGGTCGGGCCGTTGGTTTTGGGGTTAGATTTTAGGGTCCTGGATGGGTCTGGGGTGGTGTTACATGAGTGTTGTGAGTATTTGGGTTAGGGCTGGGGCTGGGGTCAGGGCCTTGGGCCTAGGGGCAGGGCCTTATGTTTAGGACTTTGGGTTCAGGGTTAGGGGATTTCGGGTTAGGGCTGGGTCTAGAGGGCAAGGGCCACCCCGGGTCAGTCACGGTCGCAGGCTCGGTTCAGGCATCCGGGACAGCCTCAGGGTTTGGTTACCTTAAGTTAGGGCTTGGGTTACGTGTTGAAGTTAGGTCTCGGGTTAGGCTTAGGGTTACATGTTGCAGTTGGAGTTGAGGCTGTGGTTGGGGCATTAGGCTTTGGGGTGAAGCCTTAGGGTTGGGTCTGGGTCCAGGGGCAAGAGTTACATTGACGTTACGGGGGGTTGAGGCTGGGGTCGGGGCATTAGGCTTTGGGGTGAAGCCTTAGGGTTGGGTCTGGGTCCAGGGGCAAGAGTTACATTGACGTTACGGGGGGTTGAGGCTGGGGTCGGGGCCTTGGGCCTATGGGTGGGGCCTTAGGTTTAGGTCTTTGGGTTTAGGGGCAGAGGGCGTCAGAGTTAGGGCAGGGTCTGGGGAACAAGGGCCACAGCGGGTCAGTCACGGTCGCAGGTGCAGGTCAGGAATCCGGGCCAGCCTCAGGGTTTGGTTACATTAAGTTCTCGGTTAGCATTAGGGTATTTGGGTAACAGGGGTTTGTCTAGGGTTCTGCCATAGTACGTGTAACCGATTACAAAGTAATTCATGACAACGCTACGTCATCGCCGACGTCATCAGTATGCGCCGCGGTGCGCACATGCACAGACGGTCTCATGCCCTCTGCGCATGCGCTGCGGTCCGGCTTGCCAGGACCGTTTTGCGCATGCGCAGATGACGTCATCGCGTTACATCGTCTTCCTCGGGCAACGCGCCAGGTTGACCTCTGCGCATGCGTCAAAGCTTCGGCGCGAGTTTTTGAAAGTGGAAGGAGGAGAGGTTTCGTCGGGCATTTTCTCGCATTTTATCTGAATTATTTATTCGTTTTGGAGACTTGCTTCATTTTTATTTGACACAGGAGATTGTTCCAAGGTAAGTTGCTCTGCCTTTGTAAGTTGCTTTGAAAACATTTCCATTGTCTGGGCCACCGCATGTTCTCCAGTCCCTGTTGTGAGTTGCTGTGTGCAGGCAGTACATGTGCTGCAGCCTACCGTCTTAACGGTCACTTTCGTTTTTGTAACGTTTTAATGGAGTGCATTCTGTATTTCTTATCTCATCTCATGTTTCCCGTGAGGAGACTGGACTGGCTGCGGCAACAGACTCTCCGCTGGCAGCAAGGACTGGCTGATGAGATGGAGCCATTTACTATGCCCAACAATTGCCCGAAAGCACCTTCGGATGGAGGTGGCCACGCGCTGGACATCAGTCACGTGTCACAAACCCTGGATCCTGAGCGTCTCACCCCCTGGCCTAATGATCTGATGGACCATACATATGCCTGCCTGTTCAAAGCTCCACTTCCCCTACCTGCGGTACCCTCTCCTTGCTGCTCAGTTACACAGTCACCTGTTCCTGCACCCATCAGAGCAGTGCACATGGACACACAGTTACCTGTTCCTACACCCATCAGAGCAGTGCACATGGACACACAGTTACCTGCTCCTACACCCATCAGAGCAGTGCACATGGACACACAGTTACCTGCTCCTACACCCATCAGAGCAGTGCACATGGACACAGTTACCTGCTCCTACACCCATCAGAGCAGTGCACATGGACACACAGTTACCTGTTCCTACACCCATCAGAGCAGTGCACATGGACACACAGTTACCTGCTCCTACACCCATCAGAGCAGTGCACATGGACACACAGTTACCTGTTCCTACACCCATCAGAGCAGTGCACATGGGCACACAGTTACCTGTTCCTGCACCCATCAGAGCAGTGCTCATGGACACACAGCCACCTGTTCCTACACCCATCAGAGCAGTGCACATGGGCACACAGTTACCTGTTCCTGCACCCATCAGAGTAGTGCACATGGACACTCAGTTACCTGCTCCTACACCCATCAGAGCAGTGCACATGGGCACACAGCCACCTGTTCCTACGCCCATCAGAGCAGTGCACATGGACACACAGTTACCTGCTCCTACACCCATCAGAGCAGTGCACATGGGCACACAGCCACCTGTTTCCCCATCCGCCTTTGAAACAACCATGCAGAGCCTTGTGAGACTCCGCAATTGCCAGCTGCTGCCTGTCAAGCAGAGAGGGCGTCCAAAGGGGTCAAGCACTTGGGGAACATTCAGCAAGAAGAGACTGAGCACTAAAAGAAACAAGCATGCCGTGTCCAGTGGTAGCAGAAATGTGAATGCTCTTGCTGTGAACACAACTGGTGATAGTAGTAGGCAGGATTAAATGGGAATGGATGGGAAGACGCACGAGTAACATAACCACTAGCAGGGAACTGCTGGGCTAAATGGCCAGTTTTATGTTCATAGCCCAAAAGAAATATGCTTCTTTTCCAGCACCCTCACATCATTCATGTTTTCCCTGAGAGCAGCATTGAACCATCACGAGATAGGGGCAGTAACATCATCCTGCCTCCTACAGCTGAGGTGGGTACTAAGTGATTCATTGGCGGTGTTATCAGTACATGCCTTTACCGCAGAACACAAAGCATGCTCAACAGTAATTTCATTGGAGGGAGGGAAGCTCTGACACTGATGTTCTTTCCTTATTTCCTTTCATGTAAAACGTGCCCTTGAGAAAACAATCCTTGACACTTAAGGACGGCATTCAAGCAAAGGAGGCAGTGCAGGAGAGGACGCAAGGATGTGATGATTCCTGCATCTGAGGTGGGTAATAAGTGCTTCATTGGCGACGTTATCAATTGGTGCCTTCACTGCAGAACTTAAAAAGGTGTGCACAACAGTAATTTCAGTGGATGGAGGGAGGCAAGCTCTGACTCTGATTTGCTTTATTTCTTTTCATGTAAAACATGCCGTTGAGAAAACAATCCTTGAGACGTAAGGTCAGCATTCAAGCAACGAAGGCAACTAGATCATGCTGCGGATCTGGTCACGATGTGGAAAGGAACATTGCATTTATGGATGAATTGGGAGTGCACATTGGGATGCGCTTGGGGAACATTCACCAAGAATAGACTGAGCTCAGACTCTTGTGACTTTGCCTTCTTCACATGGACAATACAGTAGTGGAATAGAGAGCCAAGCGTTCATTCACCACAAGGCTCTCCAGGAACAATCTCTTTAGCTGAGACTCGGCCTGTCTGTCTAACGGGAATGCTGGACACAACACTCATGTATCCATGCACAGCAGTTCCTCAGATACTTAATGAACTTAATAAAACTTCTCAATAATTAACCCCAGAATTGTTGAGGCTTTGTTTTGCATGCTATTTCCCCGACTTTGCAACTGCACTTCAGATATTCAACTGTGGTGGAGGGGTGGAGGTAGGGGGGTAGAGGGAGGGGTGGAGGTAGGGGGGTAGATGGAGAGGGGGGAGGGGTGGGGAGAGGGAGCATGCAAAATGCAGGGACCAGACAGTTGCAATGCCTGAAGTACTGTGGAGAAGTAGGGGAGAAGCAACTGGATTGGGCATCCGCAGCTGGAGGGAACGGCTGAATGGAGAGGGCCAGATGCGAGAGGCCGTAGAGAGCTGCGGGGAGCGAGTGTGCGAAGACCTCGGTGTCGCCGGGTCCAGGGACTGGCCGGTAAGTCTTTTGCTGTTGTGTTTCTGGCGAATGCACAGAAAAAGGCACTCTTCTTGCGCTCCGCTGCTCCCCCCCTCACTCTCTCTCACCCCCCCACTCCTGCCCTTCACCCCCAACCCTCCCTCTCTTCCCCCCCCCTCCCTCCTCTCTTTGGCACATGCTGTATTTGCGCATGTGCCAAAACAGCGCCACCTACTGTTTGCGTTGTCAACAAATGCGGTCAACCGATTATGACTTTTGTCATTTTCGGCCTAGTCCATTTGGGCTTTTGGGTTTTAGATTATTAATATTGTTTAATTGGGTTCCCCAGTGCACCAATTTTCTTTGGGTAGATGGGCTACTTCTAAGGCTGGAGTTATTGTCCGAGATGGTTGTGGATGGTGTGCTGTGTTCCCATGGATTCGGGATATGTGGAGTTCAGGATTGTTTTGGATGTGTTACGTTTTAAGTATGAGTGAAGAAATATTTGCTGTCCTACATTTGGTTCAGACCCTTTGGTAACTGGGTTTGTAATGTTAAGATCCACCATCTCTCTTTCCTTTTCCTTTGTATTGGTGTCCAATTCAAGTTAGTTTCAAGTCCCATGATTTCCAGGGACTGAATTCCATGTTGCATAAAATGTCTGGTTATCGCCTTGTCTTCCTTCCCTGTCCGGATGGAACTAAGGTGTCCCATAAATCTAGTTCTTAAAGTGTTCCCTGTTTCCCCGATATATAAAATGTGGCACTGTTTACATCGAATTTATTAAAGCGGTTTTTCCTGTGTTCTCGTTTTGCAAGGTTTTTAAGACCTTTAGGTGTTTACATGTTCCACATAGTCTGTCACCACAATTTGGTACGGCTTGTGCCTTTACGCTGCTAGTGACCAATAGGTCTTTTAGGTTTTTGCCTCTTTTGAAAGCTGATGTTATGCTATATTGGCTCAGTGAGTTAACATCCCCTTTTAACTTTTCAAAATGGTTTCTCACTACCCTATTTATCTGTTGAGTTGTTGCGCTGTATGTTATAACAAGTGGTAGTCTTGTAGTTGGCCTATCCCGTGGCTGTGGGTTCTCCATCTCCCTCAGGAAATTGGACTTGATATGTCTGAGGAATCTCTTTGTGTGCCCGTCTAAGAGCGAAGTCCAAAGTACGGAAAGTCTTCATCAGGGAACTCCTCTTTGCTGACGATGCTGCTTTAACATCTCACACTGAAGAGTGCCTGCAGAGTCTCATCGACAGGTTTGCGTCTGCCTGCAATGAATTTGGCCTAACCATCAGCCTCAAGAAAACGAACATCATGGGGCAGGACGTCAGAAATGCTCCATCCATCAATATTGGCGACCACGCTCTGGAAGTGGTTCAAGAGTTCACCTACCTAGGTTCAACTATCACCAGTAACCTGTCTCTAGATGCAGAAATCAACAAGCGCATGGGTAAGGCTTCCACTGCTATGTCCAGACTGGCCAAGAGAGTGTGGGAAAATGGCGCACTGACACGGAACACAAAAGTCCGAGTGTATCAGGCCTGTGTCCTCAGTACCTTGCTCTACGGCAGCGAGGCCTGGACAACGTATGCCAGCCAAGAGCGACGTCTCATTTCATTCCATCTTCGCTGCCTTCGGAGAATACTTGGCATCAGGTGGCAGGACTATATCTCCAACACAGAAGTCCTTGAAGCGGCCAACACCCCCAGCTTATACACACTACTGAGTCAGCGGCGCTTGAGATGGCTTGGCCATGTGAGCCGCATGGAAGATGGCAGGATCCCCAAAGACACATTGTACAGCGAGCTCGCCACTGGTATCAGACCCACCGGCCGTCCATGTCTCCGCTATAAAGACGTCTGCAAACGCGACATGAAATCGTGTGACATTGATCACAAGTCGTGGGAGTCAGTTGCCAGCATTCGCCAGAGCTGGCGGGCAGCCATAAAGCCAGGGCTAAATTGTGGCGAGTCGAAGAGACTTAGTAGTTGGCAGGAAAAAAGACAGAGGCGCAAGAGGAGAGCCAACTGTGCAACAGCCCCGACAAACAAATTTCTCTGCAGCACCTGTGGAAGAGCCTGTCACTCCAGAATTGGCCTTTATAGCCACTCCAGGCGCTGCTTCACAAACCACTGACCACCTCCAGGCACATATCCATTGTCTCTTGAGATAAGGAGGCCCAAAGAAGAAAGACCCCGTCCGTCTCAGTGCGGTGAAAAGGGTGGTGACCGCTTTGTCGAAATCCTCCAGTTTTGTGGATATGCGGTGGAACCGCATGAGTTGTGACTTTACCAGTCCCCTAAAGGTATGCCTGGGATGATGGCTTTTAGTGTGCAGGAGTGTATGTGTGTCAGTTACTTTGAAGAATACCTTTGTTGCTAATTTGTGACTGTTATTCTCTAGTGGCAACTTAAAAACTGTAGTGTCGAGAAAGTCAATGCTTTCCTTGTGTGTTGTGGCTTTAATTTTAATGGAGGGGTGATGATTATTGAGAGTGTTGATGAAATCTTCTAATTCTGATTCTGTGTGGGTCCAAACCCCCCATATATCATCCAAGTACCTATAATAGCACATTGGGCGCTTGGGACACTTTTTGAAGACACTCTCCTCCCAGTCTGCCATGTAAATGTTTGCATAGGCCGGGGCAAACTTTTTGCCCATAGCTGTGCCCTTAATTTGGAGGTAAGATGCCCCATCGAATTCAAAGTCATTTTTTGTTAAACCCAGATGTAGTAGCTGAATTATAGCTTCATCTGGTCTTTTAGGGTGGGGAAATTTAGCGAGGGCATTTTTAACTGCCTGTATACCTCTGTTTGTTTCTATATTTGTATATAGGCTTTCGATGTCCATGGTAAAAAGAAGGGCATTAGGGGGTACGGTCAACGAGTTAACTATTTCTGTGAAGTGATATGTGTCCTTGATATAACTGGGATGTTTCTGGGCCAAGGGGTTCAGGAATGAATCAATGTATTCAGCTACCCTGTAGGATTCACTGCCACAGTCTGACACAATGGGTCTTCCCGGTGGTATCTCCCCCGGAATTGTCCATGTATCTGGATGTTTATGTATTTTGGGCAGTATGTAAAACTTTCTGGGCCGCGGTTGTTCCCCTCTCAGGTATTCAACCTGTTTCCGTTTAATAAATTGAGACTTTTGGAGTCGTTCTAATATATTGTCAATCTCTTTTTGTGTTTCGTGAAAGATGGGTTTTGTTAATTTAATGTAGTGGTCCGTATTATTTAATTGTCTGTGTGCTTCAAACAGGTACTGTTGTTTGTCCATGAGAACTATACTACTGCCCTTATCTGCTGGTTTTATAACTATGTTCGAGTGAGTTTTTAATTCCCTAATCGCCAGCCTTTCTCTTCTGGTGAGACTTTGTTTGTCTTTTGAGGCAGGGATTTTTTTTTTCTGTTTCTGATTGACTTTCTTTAGTAGAAATTAAAACCTCGGTCTGCCCGTTTGTGTGAAAGATTGTCTGAAACTGAGTCACTGAAGTAATCTGTCAGTTTAATCTTAACCTTCTCCTGTGGTCCTGTAGGGTGGGAAATGCCTTTGATAGATTTCCCCTCGGCCAAGGCTCTGCTTTCCTCGGGTTAAACTCTTTTGCTGTTTAAGGATTTCATCCATTTATTAATTATAATACTTGCTGCATTCTCTCTCCAGTGAATGTGTTCAGAGACTAATCCTGGAAAGATTTGGCCGCTGGTGCTGGAATGTAGCTCCTGGTTTTTATCACTGATTTAACTCCTGGATTGAGTCAGTGATTAATGACAATTAAAAGCAAGATTTTTCACATTTCTGTGATTCCAATTTGTCCAGGATTGCAGTGACAATGTGAGTGTTCTGTTAATCTGAGGGAATGGGGTCAAGCGTCATCCAATACGGCTGGTGTTAGGATTGGATTATTTGTAATCCAGTTTCCCGTGGTTTGTTGTGACTCCCTTTAACCTCAACCATTGTTTGTATTTTAAGTTTGCCTTGAAAGGTTTTTTTTTCGGGTTCCAACTTTTTGCTTTGGCAATAGCTTCTTGCAGGCGGTCAACCCGATATCAACCGCAGCCTCACAGCTCCAGCGACCCGGGTTCAATTCTGGGTACTGCCTGTGTGGAGTTTGCACGTTCACCCTGTGTCTGCGTGGGTTTTCGCCGGGTACTCCGGTTTCCTCCAACCACCAAAGACTTGCAGGTTGATAGGTAAATTGGCCATTATAAATTGCCCCTAGTGTAGGTAGATGGTAGGGGAATATAGGGACAGGTAGGGATGTGGTGGGAGCATGGGATTAGTGTAGGGTTAGTATAAATGGGTGGTTGATGGTCGGCACAGACTCGGTGGGCCGAAGGGCCTGTTTCAGTGCTGTATCTCTAAATAAAAATAAAATAAAATCATCCAATTTTTTTTGAAGGTTAGTTTTGTAATGGTCGATTAAAATTTGTTTTGTCTGCTTTGCCCAGTTTTGGGAATTTGAAGCCATTTTTTTTTCTCAGTGTTTTCCATGATGGGGTTTTCTGGTTTTAGGAAAATTGTTAATGTATCTGCCTGTCTTACAATGCCTTTATGAGGCTGGCTTTGACTCTCTGCCAATAATAGATGGTGAATTGTCTGGGCCATTTTATAAATTGGTCCAACTGTGATAGGAAAGCTGTGTCTAGCAAACGGAAATGTGTGTACACCAAAGTTAGAACACCTTCACGCCCGCATGACGTCCATTATATTGTCCACTCTCTGTGTAGAAAGTGCAAAAAGAGGTTGAAAAGCTGTTACCATGGGATTCCCGCCAGCCTACCACTGATGTGTCGAATATACGAATTAGGAACAGGAGTAGGCCACTCAACCCCTTGATCCTGCTCCGCATTCAATAAGTTCAAGGCTGAACTGATTGCTCCATGTTTCCACCTACCCCTGATAACTTCCACCCCCTTGCTTATCAAAAATCTATCTACCTCTGCCTTAAAAATATTCAAAGACTGCTTCCACTGCCTTTTGAGGAAGAGAATTCCAAAGTCTCACGACCCTCGGAGAGAAAAAAATTTCTCCTCATCTCTGTCTTAAATGGGTGACCCCTTATTTTTAAACAGTGACCCCTAGTTCGAGATTCTCCCACAAGGGGAAACATCCTTTCCACATCCACCCTGTCAAAACCCCTCAGGATCTTATATGTTTCAATCAAGTCGCCTCTTACTCTTCTAAATTCCAGTGGATACAAGCCTAGCCTGTCCGATCTTTCCTCATAAGACAACCCACCCATTCCAGGTATTAGTCTAGTAAACCTTCTCTGAATTGCTTCCAATGCATTCACATCCTTCCTTAAATAAGGAGACCAGTACTGTACACAGTACTCCAGATGTGGTCTCACCAATGCCTTGTATAGCTGAAGCATAACCTCCCTACTTTTGTATTCAATTCCCCTTGTAATAGAATAACATTCTATTAGCTTTCCTAATTACCTGCTGTACCTGCATACTGACCTTTTGTGATTCGTGCACTCGGACCACCCAGATCCCTCTGCGTCTCAGAGCTCTGCAATCTCTCACCATTTAGATAATATGCTTCTTTTTTATTCTTCCTGCCAAAGTGGACAATTTCACACTTTCGCAGTGGTTAGCACCATAGCCTCACAGCTCCAGCGACCTGGGTTCGATTCTGGGTACTGCCTGTGCGGAGTTTGCAAGTTCTTCCTGTGACTGCGTGGATTTCCGTTGGGTGCTCCGGTTTCCTCCCAAAGACTTGCAGGTTGATAGGTAAATTGGCCATTGTAAATTGCCCCTAGTGTAGGTAGATGGTGGGGATGTGGTACCGAATATGGGATTAGTATAAATGGGTGGTTGTTGGTCCGCAGAGACTCGGTGGGCCGAAGGGCCTGTTTCAGTGCTGTATCTCTAAATAAAATTAAAATAAAATAAATAAAAAATATTCCATTTGCCAGGTCTTAACCTAAATATATCTCCCTGATTCAGTTGGTATCCTCGCAGAGAATAATTCTCTCCGATGTTTTGTTGTTCACTATTTTGTCTCCTGCCCCAAGCTAGTTGAACTCACAAAGTGTTTTCTTTAATTTTAGACTTTGTTAAATTTTCTATTTTGTTTTAGGGTAATACAACACTGCCATCTAGTTGTTTTGCCAGGTTCCTACAGGTCTGTGTAAAATAATTTTCCAAACTGGAAAGTAGAGTAGAGGTTTGGATATAGTTTACCTTCCTGTTTTGGCACTATGTGACAATAACACTGCTATGCTAATATGTCGAGTTTAAAAGTTCATTTTATTTTCTGAATTTTTATTTTCATTTAAGGAGTTATGCAGAAATTGGCCGTGTTTCTGAGGATTAATAACTTCCAGGTTTGAAACAGGTGTGAACCTAAGCATGACTGTTTTCTTCCAAGTGTCAGCACAGTTAACATTCACCCCATGCAAGTGCCAGGCAATGACCATCTCAAACAAGAGAGAATCTAACCGTCTCCCCTTGATGTTTGATGGCATTACGATTGCTGAATCCCCCCACTATCAACATCTTGGGGGTTACCAGTGACCAGAAACTGAACTAGACCGGCCACATAAATACCGTGGCTACAAGAGCAGGTCAGAGGCTGGGAATTGTGTGGTGAGTAACTCACCTCCTGACTCCCCAAAGCCTGTCCACCATCTACAAGGCACAAGTCAGGAGTGTGATGGAATACTCTCCACTTGCCTGGATGGGTGCAGCTCCAACAACACTCGAGAAGCTCGACACCATCCAGGACAAAGCAGCCCACTTGATTGGCACCCCATCGACAAACATTCACTCCCTCCACCACCGATGTACAGTGGCAGCAGTGTGTACCATCTACAAGATGCACTGCAGCAATGCACCAAGTCTTCTTAGACAGCACCTTCCAAACCCGCGACCTCTACCAACTAGAATGACAAGGGCAGCAGACGCATGGGAACACCAACACCTGCAAGTTCCCCTCCAAGTCACACACCATCCTGACTTGGAACTATATTGCCGTTCCTTCACTGTCGCTGGGTCAAAATCCTGGAACTCCCTTCCTAACAGCACTGTGGGTGTACCTACCCCAAATGGACTGCAGCGGTTCAAGTGTCATTTGCCTGGCACTTGTGTGGCACGAATGTTACTTGCCACTTATCAGCCCAAGCCTGGATATTGTCCAGGTCTTGCTGCATTTCTATGCGGACTGCTTCTGTATCTGAGGAGTCTCTCCCCCCCCTCTCTGTCTGTTTCTGTCTCTCTCCCTCCTCTCTCTATCACTCTCTCCCCTTCTCCACCTCCCCACCCCCTGTGTCTTCTGAGTTCCCCACTCCCCGTTCAGTGTTCCCTGCAGCAGCCATTTCCACAACCTGACACTTACCATGCCTGTATTATTTAAATTGTGTTGAGTGGAGGTGGTGACCTGTCCAATTTGCAGGATTTACTGAACTGTGCAAAAGCAGTCGGGGCGGCTGCTCCCACAACACCTGTCCTGCATTCCACCAATCAGCGCTAACGCTACCTGGGCAGCCCCTGTCAGTCAGAGAGAGTGACTAATCCCCTTCCCCCTGCCCGCCAGGCACAGGTCTGCCCTACACCCTCCACCTGACGTACGTGGGAGTCGTCAATCAGAGCTCAGCAACAGGCAGATTGTCGGTAATATAAAAGCAAATTGCTGCAGATGCTGGAAATCTGCAATAAAACCAAAACGCGCTGGAAATACTCCGCAGGTCTGGCAGCATCTGCGGAGAGAGAAGCAGAGTTAACGTTTCAGCTCAGTGACCCTTCCTCAGAACAGGCAAAGGTTAGAAATGTTAACAGGCTTTAAGCAAATGCAAACGAAAATCCCGTCGGAGAGAAGAGCAGAACTTCTTCAAGGTAGGCATTCCTGGAAGAGAAGTAGCAGTGAATCAAACACTAAGAACGCTTTGAACGGGTTTGGTCGGGTAACCAGGCTTTACTTCAAACCCCTCCTCACACTAACAGCACATACATGGTATGCCCGCACTAGAGCCCAGCCGAGCATAGGACACTGTGCTGGCTGCACCAGAAATGGCCAGCTGTGCAGTTCACATCACTTTATAGATCCAAGTTTCTGTAAGGTTGGCACCAGTCGTGCCATAGAGTGAAAATTACAGCCGGGAGAGAGAGAGAGAGAGGGAAAGCAACTCACTTTAAAAAGGCAGTTGGGAAAAGAAGACTCAAAGGCATAAGATTAACAGGAATAGGGGAATAGACAGGGCAATGGGACGAATTGGGGGAGGGTGAGACCATGGAGAGATTCAAACACAAGAATGAGAAAATTAAGGTGCTGACAGACGGGGAGCCAATGTAGGTCAGTGAGCACAGAGGAGACTCTCTGACTGTCTGGTAACAGAAACCTTTGAGCACGTATCTGGTGTGTACAATTGACGTTCAGTAGTTTTTTAAGTCAGAGTTTAAACGTTGCTTGTTTTGTGATGAAGACAACAGCAGAAAGGCAAGCACAAGATGCTGGTGAGGCAAGTTGTGCTAACAATTTGTTTATGGGGTTATGACGTCCCACTGTGATCGCAGCCCTTGCCTGCTTTCAGTTAGTCAATTATAAACTCATTGATTTTATCTCATGTCTATTTGTTCTCAGGATATGGGTGACGCTGTCAAGGATGGCATTACTTTCCCGTGTTACCGTGAGAAAATGGTGGGTCTTCATCCTGAACCACTGCAGTCCCTGTTGCGAAGGTGTTCCCACAATACTGTAACAGAAAGGATTTCAGGCTTTTGACCGAGTGATGATGCAGGAACAGTGATATATGTCCAAGTCTAGATGGGGTGTGGCCTGGAGGAGGGAATATGGAGGTGATGGTGTTTCATTTGAGTCTGAGCCAAATTCCACCCCCTCCCCTCTGTCTCCTGTCCCCTTTATGCCAATTGTAGGAATCCTACTGTCACCCTGTATGTGAAAAGTACTTATGGTAAAATACCAAACACAAAGGGTTGACATTTTTTTTTTAGAACATTACAGCGCAGTACAGGCCCTTCGGCCCTCGATGTTGCGCCGACCTGTGAAACCATCTGACCTACACTATTCCATTTTCATCCATATGTCTATCCAATGACCACTTAAATGCCCTTAACGTTGGCGAATCTACTACTGCTGCAGGCAGGGCGTTCCACGCCCTTACTACTCTCTGAGTAAAGAAACTACCTCTCACATCTGTCCTATATCTATCACCCCTCAACTTGAAGCTATGTCCCCTCGTGTTTGCCATCACCATCCGAGGAAAAAGACGCTCACATTTGGGGATGCAGTTCACTTTCTAGGCTATTGGTAATGAGCTGGGGCTGAAAAGTATGATGAAAAGTTTAAAACTGAGACCAAGAGACAATGTACGTTAGGGAGCACAGGGTGATGGGTGAACGGGACTTCGTGCAAGGTAGGATACGGGCAGCAGAGGTTCAGATGAGCTCAGTTTATGGGAGGGACAAGGTGGAGAGAATTGGAATAGTCGAGTGTGGAGCCAAAAAAACACAGACGAAGGACTCAGGAGCAGAGGAGCTGAGGCAGAGACCGAGACGGTGATGTTATGGAGGTGGAAGTAGGTGGTCTGGGTGATTTGAGGATCTGGGGTTTGGAATCAGGCACAGAGACGGTGATGTTATGGAGGTGGAAGTAGACGGTCTGGGTGATTTGAGGATCTGGGGTTTGGAATCAGAGACAGAGACAGTGAAGTTATGGAGGTGGAAGTAGGTGGTCTGGGTGATTTGAGGATCTGGGGTTTGGAATCAGGGACAGAGACGGTGATGTTATGGAGGTGGAAGTAGATGGTCTGGGTGATTTGAGGATCAGGGGTTTAGAATCAGGCACAGAGACGGTGATGTTATGGAGGTGGAAGTAGACGGTCTGGGTGATTTGAGGATCAGGGGTTTAGAATCAGGGTCAGAGACGGTGATGTTATGGAGGTGGAAGTAGGTGGTCTGGGTGACTTGAGGATCTGGGGTTTGGAATCAGGGACAGAGACGGTGATGTAATGGAGGTGGAAGTAGGTGGTCTGGGTGACTTGAGGATCTGGGGTTTGGAATCAGGGACAGAGACGGTGATGTTATGGAGGTGGAAGTAGGTGGTCTGGGTGATTTGAGGATCTGGGGTTTGGAATCAGAGACAGAGACGGTGAAGTTATGGAGGTGGAAGTAGGTGGTCTGGGTGATTTGAGGATCTGGGGGTTGGAATCAGGGACACAGGTGGTGATGTTATGAAGATGGAAGGAGGTGGTCTGGGTGATTTGAGGATCTGGGGTTTGGAATCAGGGACAGAGACGGTGATGTTATGGAGGTGGAAGTAGGTGGTCTGAGTGATTTGAGGATCTGGGGTTTGGAATCAGAGACAGAGACGGTGAAGTTATGGAGGTGGAAGTAGGTGGTCTGGGTGATTTGAGGATCTGGGGTTTGGAATCAGGGACAGAGACGGTGATGTTATGGAGGTGGAAGTAGACGGTCTGGGTGATTTGAGGATCTGGGGTTTGGAATCAGAGACAGAGACAGTGAAGTTATGGAGGTGGAAGTAGGTGGTCTGGGTGATTTGAGGATCTGGGGTTTGGAATCAGGGACAGAGACGGTGATGTTATGGAGGTGGAAGTAGATGGTCTGGGTGATTTGAGGATCAGGGGTTTAGAATCAGGCACAGAGACGGTGATGTTATGGAGGTGGAAGTAGACGGTCTGGGTGATTTGAGGATCAGGGGTTTAGAATCAGGGTCAGAGACGGTGATGTTATGCAGGTGGAAGTAGGTGGTCTGGGTGATTTGAGGATCAGGGGTTTAGAATCAGGGTCAGAGACGGTGATGTTATGGAGGTGGAAGTAGACGGTCTGGGTGATTTGAGGATCAGGGGTTTAGAATCAGGGTCAGAGACGGTGATGTTATGCAGGTGGAAGTAGGTGGTCTGGGTGATTTGAGGATCAGGGGTTTAGAATCAGGGTCAGAGACGGTGATGTTATGGAGGTGGAAGTAGGTGGTCTGGGTGATTTGAGGATCTGGGGTTTGGAATCAGGGACAGAGACGGTGATGTTATGGAGGTGGAAGTAGACGGTCTGGGTTATTTGAGGATCTGGGTTTGGAATCAGGGAAACAGGTGGTGATGTTATGGAGGTGGAAGTAGACGGTCTGGGTGACTTGAGGATCTGGGGTTTGGAATCAGGGACAGAGACGGTGATGTAATGGAGGTGGAAGTAGGTGGTCTGGGTGACTTGAGGATCTGGGGTTTGGAATCAGGGACAGAGACGGTGATGTTATGGAGGTGGAAGTAGGTGGTCTGGGTGATTTGAGGATCTGGGGTTTGGAATCAGAGACAGAGACGGTGAAGTTATGGAGGTGGAAGTAGGTGGTCTGGGTGATTTGAGGATCTGGGGGTTGGAATCAGGGACACAGGTGGTGATGTTATGAAGATGGAAGGAGGTGGTCTGGGTGATTTGAGGATCTGGGGTTTGGAATCAGGGACAGAGACGGTGATGTTATGGAGGTGGAAGTAGGTGGTCTGGGTGATTTGAGGATCTGGGGTTTGGAATCAGAGACAGAGACGGTGAAGTTATGGAGGTGGAAGTAGGTGGTCTGGGTGATTTGAGGATCTGGGGTTTGGAATCAGGGACAGAGACGGTGATGTTATGGAGGTGGAAGTAGACGGTCTGGGTGATTTGAGGATCTGGGTTTGGAATCAGGGACACAGGTGGTGATGTTATGGAGGTGGAAGTAGACGGTCTGGGTGATTTGAGGATCTGGGTTTGGAATCAGGGACACAGGTGGTGATGTTATGGAGGTGGAAGTAGGTGGTCTGGGTGATTTGAGGATCTGGGTTTGGAATCAGGGACACAGGTGGTGATGTTATGGAGGTGGAAGTAGGTGGTCTGGGTGATTTGAGGATCTGGGGTTTGGAATCAGAAACAGAGACGGTGAAGTTATGGAGGTGGAAGTAGGGGTCTGGGTGATTTGAGGATCTGGGGTTTGGAATCAGAGACAGAGACGGTGAAGTTATGGAGGTGGAAGTAGGTGGTCTGGGTGATTTGAGGATCTGGGGTTTGGAATCAGGGACAGAGACGGTGATGTTATGGAGGTGGAAGTAGGTGGTCTGGGTGACTTGAGGATCTGGCGTTGAGAATCAGGGACAGAGACGGTGGTGTGATGGAGGTGGAAGTAGGTGGTCTGGGTGATTTGAGGATCTGGGGTTTTGGAATCAGGGACAGAGACGGTGGTGTGATGGAGGTGGAAGTAGGTGGTCTGGGTGATTTGAGGATCTGGGGTTTTGGAATCAGGGACAGAGACGGTGGTGTGATGGAGGTGGAAGTAGGTGGTCTGGGTGATTTGAGGATCTGGGGTTTGGAATCAGAGACAGAGACGGTGATGTTATGGAGGTGGAAGTAGACGGTCTGGGTGATTTGAGGATCTGGGGTTTGGAATCAGAGACAGAGACGGTGAAGTTATGCAGGTGGAAGTAGGTGGTCTGGGTGATTTGAGGATCTGGGGTTTTGGAATCAGGGACAGAGACGGTGGTGTGATGGAGGTGGAAGTAGGTGGTCTGGGTGATTTGAGGATCTGGGGTTGGATTCTTGGTGACGAATCCATTGTGTATTAAACCATCAGGGAACCACACTCGCCTCACTTATACTGTTCACCTGGTAACGTGTCCTGTGCGTATTAAACAAAGAACAAAGAAAATTACAGCACAGGAACAGGCCCTTCGGCCCTCCAAGCCTGCGCCGATCCAGATCCTCTACCTAAACATGTCGCCTATTTTCTAAGGGTCTGTATCTCTTTGCTTCCTGCCCATTCATGTATCTGTCTAGAAACATCTTATAAGACGCTATCGTGTTCGCATCTACCACCTCCGCTGGCAACGTGTTCCAGGCACCCACCACCCTCTGCGTAAAGAACTTTCCACGCATATCCCCCCTAAACTTTTCCCCTCTCACTTTGAACTCGTGACCCCTAGTATTTGAATCCCCCACTCTGGGAAAAAGCTTCTTGCTATCCACCCTGTCTATACCTCTCATGATTTTGTACACCTCAATCAGGTCCCCCCTCAACCTCCGCCTTTCTAATGAAAATAATCCTAATCTACTCAACCTCTCTTCATAGCTAGCGCCCTCCATACCAGGCAACATCCTGGTGAACCTCCTCTGCACCCTCTCCAAAGCATCCACATCCTTTTGGTAATGTGACGACCAGAACTGCACGCAGTATTCCAAATGTGGCCGAACCAAAGTCTTATACAACTGTAACATGACCTGCCAACTCTTGTACTCAATACCCCGCCCGATGAAGGCAAGCATGCCGTATGCCTTCTTGACCACTCTATTGACCTGCGTTGCCACCTTCAGGGAACAATTAACCTGAACACCCAAATCTCTCTGTACATCAATTTTCCCCAGGACCTTTCCATTTACTGTATAGTTCACTCTTGAATTGGATCTTCCAAAATGCATCACGTCGCATTTACCCTGATTGAACTCCATCTGCCATTTCTCTGTCCAACTCTCCAATCTATCTATTTTCTGCTGTATTCTCTGACAATCCACTTCACTATCTGCTACTCCACCAATCTTAGTGTCGTCTGCAAACTTGCTAATCAGACCACCTATACTTTCCTCCAAATCATTTATGTATATCACAAACAACAGTGGTCCCAGCACGGATCCCTGTGGAACACCACTGGTCACACGTCTCCATTTTGAGAAACTCCCTTCCACTGCTACTCTCCGTCTCCTGTTGCCCAGCCAGTTCTTTATCCATCTAGCTAGTACACCCTGGATCCCATGCGCTTTCATTTTCTCCATAAGTCTACCATGGGGAACCTTATCAAACGCCTTACTGAAGTCCATGTATATGACATCTACAGCCCTTCCCTCATTAATCAACTTTGTCACTTCCTCAAAGAATTCTATTAAGTTGGTTAGACATGACCTTCCCTGCACAAAACCATGTTGCCTATCACTGATAAGCCCATTTTCTTCCAAATGGGAATAGATCCTATCCCTCAGTATCTTCTCCAGCAGCTTCCCTACCACTGACATCAGGCTCACCGGTCTATAATTACCTGGATTATCCCTGCTACCCTTCTTAAACAAGGGGACAACATTAGCAATTCTCCAGTCCTCCGGGACCTCACCCGTGTTTAAGGATGCTGCAAAGATATCTGTTAAGGCCCCAGCTATTTCCTCTCTCGCTTCCCTCAGTAACCTGGGATAGATCCCATCCGGACCTGGTGACTTGTCCACCTTAATGCCTTTCAGAATACCCAACACTTCCTCCCTCCTTATGCCGACTTGACGTAGAGTAATCAAACATCTGTCCCTAACCTCAACATCCGTCATGTCCCTCTCCTCGGTGAATACCGATGCAAAGTACTCGTTTAGAATCTCACCCATTTTCTCTGACTCCACGCATAACTTTCCTCCTTTGTCCTTGAGTGGGCCAATCCTTTCTCTAGTTACCCTCTTGCTTCTTATATATGAATAAAAGGCTTTGGGATTTTCCTTAACCCTGTTTGCTAAAGATATTTCATGACCCCTTTTAGCCCTCTTAATTCCTCGTTTCAGATTGGTCCAAAGCTTGGTCTTTCTTCAGCCTCCTAGACCTTATGTATGCTTCCTTTTTCCTCTTAGCTAGTTTCACAATTTCACCTGTCATCCATGGTTTCCTAATCTTGCCATTTCTATCCCTCATTTTCACAGGAACATATCTCTCCTGCACGCTAATCAACCTCTCTTTAAAAGCCTCCCACATATCAAATGTGGATTTATCTTCAAACAGCTGCTCCCAGTCTACATTCCCCAGCTCCTGCCGAATTTTGGTATCGTTGGCCTTCCCCCAATCTTCCTTTAGGACCACTCTCGTCTTTGTCCATGAGTATTCTAAAACTTATGGAATTGTGATCACTATTCCCAAAGTAGTCCCCGACTGAAACTTCAACCACCTGGCCGGGCTCATTCCCCAACACCAGGTCCAGTATGGCCCCTTCCCGAGTTGGACTATTTACATACTGCTCTAGAAAACCCTCCTGGATGCTCCTTACAAATTCTGCTCCATCTAGACCTCTAACACTAAGTGAATCCCAGTCAATGTTGGGAAAATTAAAATCTCCTATCACCACCACCCTGTTGCTCCTACATCTTTCCATAATCTGTTTACATATTTGTACCTCTATCTCACGCTCGCTGTTGGGAGGCCTGGAGTACAGCCCCAACATTGTTACCGCACCCTTCCTATTTCTGAGTTCTGCCCATATTGCCTCACTGCTCGAGTCCTCCATAGTGCCCTCCTTCAGCACAGCTGTGATATCCTCTTTGACCAGTAATGCAACTCCTCCACCCCTTTTACCTCCTTCTCTATCCCGCCTGTAGCATCGATATCCTGGGATATTTAGTTGCCAATCGTGCCCTTCCCTCAACCAAGTCTCAGTAATAGCAATAACATCATACTCCCAGGTACTAATCCAAGCCCTAGGTTCATCTGCCTTACCTACTACACTTCTTGCATTAAAACAAATGCACCTCAGACCACCAGTCCCTTTGCGTTCATTATCTGCTCCCTGCCTACTCTTCCCCTTAGTCACGCTGACTTCATTATCTAGTTCCTTACAGGCTTCAGTTACTACCTCCTTACTGTCCACTGACCTCCTCATTTGGATCCCATCCCCCTGCCACATTAGTTTAAACCCTCCCCAACAGCGTTAGCAAAAGCACCTCCAAGGACATTGGTTCCAGTCCGGCCCAGGTGTAGACCGTCCAATTTGTAATAGTCCCACCTCCCCCAGAACCGGTCCCAATGTCCCAAAAATCTGAACCCCTCCTTCCTGCACCATCTCTCAAGCCACGCATTCATCCTGACTATTCTTTCATTTTTACTCTGACTATCACGTGGCACTGGTAGTAATCCTGAGATTACTACCTTTGAGGTCCTACTTTTTAACTTGGCTCCTAACTCCCTAAACTCTGCTTGTAGGACCTCATCCCATTTTTTACCTATATCATTAGTGCCTATGTGCACAATGACAACTGGCTGTTCACCCTCCCCCTTCAGAATGTTCTGCAGCCGATCTGAGACATCCCTGACCCGTGCACCTGGGAGGCAACATACCATTCGGGAGTCTCGTTTTCGACCACAGAACCGCCTATCTACTCCCCTTACAATCGAATCCCCTATGACTATAGCCCTTCCACTCTTTTTCCCGCCCTTCTGAACAGCAGAGCCAGCCACGGTGCCATGAACCTGGCTACTGCTGCCTTCCCCTGGTGAGCCATCTCCCCCAACAATATCCAAAACAGTATACCTGTTGTGGAGGGAGATGACCGCAGGGGACACCTGCGCTGCCTTCCTGCTCTTTCTCTGCCTTTTGGTCACCCATTCCCTTTCTCCCTCAGCAATCCTAATCTGCGGTGTGACCAATTCGCTAAACATGCTATCCACGACCTCCTCAGCATCGCGGATGCTCCAACGTGAGTCCATCCGCAGCTCCAGAGCCGTCATGCGGTCTAACAAGAGCTGCAGCTGGACACACTTCCAGCACGTGAAGGAGTTAGGGACATCAGCCGTGTCCCTGAGCTCCCACATTGAGCAAGAGGAGCATAACACGGGTCTGAGATCTCCTGCCATTTTCAATCTTAAGCTTAACTTTCTTTTTTTCTTTCTTTCTTTTGGGCCTCCTTATCTCGAGAGACAATGGATACGCGCCTGGAGGTGGTCAGTGGTTTGTGAAGCAGCGCCTGGAGTGGCTATAAAGGCCAATTCTGGAGTGACAGGCTCTTCCACAGGTGCTGCAGAGAAATTTGTTTGTTGGGGCTGTTGCACAGTTGGCTCTCCCCTTGCGCCTCTGTCTTTTTTCCTGCCAACTACTAAGTCTCTTCGACTCGCCACAATTTAGCCCTGTCTTTATGGCTGCCCGCCAGCTCTGGCGAATGCTGGCAACTGACTCCCACGACTTGTGATCAATGTCACACAATTTCATGTCGCGTTTGCAGACGTCTTTATAACGGAGACATGGACGGCCGGTGGGTCTGATACCAGTGGCGAGCTCGCTGTACAATGTGTCTTTGGGGATCCTGCCATCTTCCATGCGGCTCACATGGCCAAGCCATCTCAAGCGCCGCTGACTCAGTAGTGTGTATAAGCTGGGGATGTTGGCCGCTTCAAGGACTTCTGTGTTGGAGATATAGTCCTGCCACCTGATGCCAAGTATTCTCCGAAGGCAGCGAAGATGGAATGAATTGAGACGTCGCTCTTGGCTGGCATACGTTGTCCAGGCCTCGCTGCCGTAGAGCAAGGTACTGAGGACACAGGCCTGATACACTCGGACTTTTGTGTTCCGTGTCAGTGCGCCATTTTCCCACACTCTCTTGGCCAGTCTGAACATAGCAGTGGAAGCCTTACCCATGCGCTTGTTGATTTCTGCATCTAGAGACAGGTTACTGGTGATAGTTGAGCCTAGGTAGGTGAACTCTTGAACCACTTCCAGAGCGTGGTCGCCAATATTGATGGATGGAGCATTTCTGACATCCTGCCCCATGATGTTCGTTTTCTTGAGGCTGATGGTTAGGCCAAATTCATTGCAGGCAGACGCAAACCTGTCGATGAGACTCTGCAGGCATTCTTCAGTGTGAGATGTTAGAGCAGCATCGTCAGCAAAGAGGAGTTCTCTGATGAGGACTTTCCGTACTTTGGACTTCGCTCTTAGACGGGCAAGGTTGAACAACCTGCCCCCTGATCTTGTGTGGAGGAAAATTCCTTCTTCAGAGGATTTGAACGCATGTGAAAGCAGCAGGGAGAAGAAAATCCCAAAAAGTGTGGGTGCGAGAACACAGCCCTGTTTCACACCACTCAGGATAGGAAAGGGCTCTGATGAGGAGCCACCATGTTGAATTGTGCCTTTCATATTGTCATGGAATGAGGTGATGATACTTAGTAGCTTTGGTGGACATCCGATCTTTTCTAGTAGTCTGAAGAGACCACGTCTGCTGACGAGGTCAAAGGCTTTGGTGAGATCAATGAAAGCAATGTAGAGGGGCATCTGTTGTTCACGGCATTTCTCCTGTATCTGACGAAGGGAGAACAGCATGTCAATAGTCGATCTCTCTGCACGAAAGCCACACTGTGCCTCAGGGTAGACGCGCTCGGCCAGCTTCTGGAGCCTGTTCAGAGCGACTCGAGCAAAGACTTTCCCCACTATGCTGAGCAGGGAGATTCCACGGTAGTTGTTGCAGTCACCGCGGTCACCTTTGTTTTTATAGAGGGTGATGATGTTGGCATCGCGCATGTCCTGGGGTACTGCTCCCTCGTCCCAGCACAGGCATAGCAGTTCATGTAGTGCTGAGAGTATAGCAGGCTTGGCACTCTTGATTATTTCAGGGGTAATGCTGTCCTTCCCAGGGGCTTTTCCGCTGGCTAGGGAATCAATGGCATCACTGAGTTCCGATTTGGTTGGCTGTATGTCCAGCTCATCCATGACTGGTAGAGGCTGGGCTGCATTGAGGGCAGTCTCAGTGACAGCATTCTCCCTGGAGTACAGTTCTAGGTAGTGCTCAACCCAGCGGTCCATCTGTTTGCGTTGGTCAGTGATTATGTCCCCCGATTTAGATTTGAGGGGGGTGATCTTCTTGATGGTTGGCCCAAGAGCTCTCTTCATGCCATCATACATTCCTCTGATGTTTCCGGTGTCTGAGGCCAGCTGAATATGACTGCATAGGTGTTGCCAGTAGTCGTTTGCGCAAGGCCTAGCTGTTCTTTGTGCAGTACTTCTGGCTGCTTTAAGTGCTGCGGATGTTAAATCGCTGGGGGCTTTCTTGTAGTTCAAAAGTGCAATGCGCTTAGCGGCTATGACAGGTTCCAGCTCTTCATTATGAGATTGAAACCAGTCTGCATTTCTCTTCGCACTTTTGCCGTAGGTGGTCAAAGCTGACTCATAGATGGCGTCTCTGATGTGGGCCCACTTGGTCTCAGCATCCCCTGTGGGAGTGTTTTGAAGGGCTGTTACAAGTGAATTTAGAAATTTTTGTAACAGCTGTGGGTGAGAAATTCTGCTCGTGTTGATGCGCGGGTGGCCCTTCTGCTTGGAATGATGCAACTTCTTTGGTCTGAGTCTAACCTTGCTGCACACCAGGGAGTGGTCGGTGTCGCAGTCCGCACTGTGGAAGCTGCGTGTGATTTGAACACTGTTTAAGGCGGCTCGCCTTGTGACAATGAGGTCTAGCTGGTGCCAACGACGTGATCTTGGGTGCCTCCATGAAACCTGGTGACAGGGTTTAGTGTGAAAGAACGAGTTGGTGATGCAGAGGTTATGATAGGTACACAACTCAAGCAGTCTCTGCCCGTTCTCATTCATCCTTCCAACGCCATAGCGCCCAAGGCAGGAGGGCCATGAGTCATGGTCGGCCCCAACCCTGGCATTAAAGTCCCCCAGCAGGAATAGGTGTTCGGTGTTGGGGATGCTGCTAATGATGTTATGGAGTTGTTCATAGAACTGGTCTTTAGCTTCAGGTGCGGAACAGAGTGTTGGAGCATAGATGCTGAGTAGGTGTACTGGACCAGAGGTGGTGAGCAGTCGGATGGACAGTATGCGTTCCGAGCCATTTGAGGGAGGCTCCATCATGCTGAGCAAGGAGTTTCTGATGGCGAAGCCCACTCCATGCTGTCTTGGTTCTTCAGGATCCCTGCCCTGCCAGAAGAAGGTGTAGTCTTGCTCTGCTAGAGAGCCACTCGCGGGGAGGCGAGTCTCCTGAAGTGCTGCAATGTCCACATTGAGTCTACTGAGCTCGTTGTTAATGATGGCGGTCTTCCGAGAATCGTTGATTTGTGTAAGGTCTTCCGACAGGCCAGGACACATAGTTCTGACGTTCCAGCTTGCAAAGCGAAGGGCTGGTACCTTCTTTCCTTTTTTCATGTTGTTTGGTGCGGTGTATCAGTCCACCTTTCGGGCAATGACCCTGAGCTCCAAGCACCCATTGAAGCAGGCAGACTGTGGCGGGACAGAACCTTATTGACCGGGGGCTGCCCGGTTTGAGGCGGGCGGTAGCTGTCCAGTGAGGTGCAATGACCTCTCCCACCGACAAAGGCAACCCGTGGCGCCCAGTTTCTACGCCAATTTATCTGGACTTATAACCCGTAACTGCTGCCTTCCGTGTTGTTTCAGTCGCTGTGAGGCAACTATGGAGTGACCTCTCCATGGCGCATGCCTGGGCAAATTTATGGAGGTTGAGAGTTGCCCAGTCGTCAAAACCCCCCTCTCGGCCTTTCTGGTGGGGTCCAAAGGAGTGCAGGACACGACGTTTGGCACCAGTATGGCTGCAGGAACTGCCGGAAACATGCCAAAGGTGACACATGACCGCCTACGGGGTTCCGCTCCGGATTTTCTGTTAGGGTTTACTCCCTTAGCCTTGGTCTCTCCCGAGACGCCCACAAGGCAGTGGGGTTGTTGGGGCCCCTACACAGGTGTAGGATGGTGCCGGTGGGAGGAGGGGATGCAAGGGGGAGGGGTAGAGGGAGGGGGTGGGGGGGGTGCAGGGGAAGGGGGTGCGGGGTGAAGATGGTGCGAGGGGGGGCGGGCTGGGACGGGGTTGTGAGGGGGTGAGCTGAGAGGGTGGAGCAGGGAAGGGGACGGGGGTGGGGGGGGGTGGAAGGGGGGTAAAGGGGGGGGGGGGAGGGGGGGTGGAATCTGGTGCAGGTAATAAGCCATTTCCTCAGTGCCCACCATCGACGTCCGGAAAGCTCATCCACGTCCTTCGGGAGGTGAAGCATCATTTGGCAGACTTAGAGGTGATTACATTTGCTAAGGGTTTTTTTTTTGCAGTGGTTTAAATAAAGGCATGCAGCATTGCCGACAGTGCGCTGCAGATGCTCTCCGAGCCATCTCCCGCGGGCGCCGTTCGTGGATGTTTTGGGTGTTCGGGGCACCTTTTCACAGGACTTCTCTCGGGTCCCGCAGCTCCTTCTTCACCTCAATGGACTTACCGCATGCCGTGGCTGCAGACACTCTGGACTGTGAAGATAGCAGGATCGGAGATTGAAGTATCGGCAGCTGTGCTCGTCAGTTTCATCCGGATCAATTTCATTGAGAAAACAAAGAGCAGGTGTGGCTGGGGGAGGGCAGTGGGCCCAGGTAACATACACTAAACTAACTGTTAACTTTTAGATAGGGCTAAAATGAACTGATTTAAAGAGCCAGGGGAATTTAAACAGTTTAAGAGGGCAGATTGGGGGAGAAAACGTTAGGGATGGGAGCAGATGGCCATGGATAGAGTTGAACAGCAAGGGAGCTTCCAAGGGAGCTTCCAGCCCAGGAGCCATCTTGAAACATTAACTTAGATAAATGAAAAAGGAACGAAAAGTTTTTACCAATCACACGGGGAAAAAAAAGAGAAATAGAAAAAGCCTTACCTTATCTACACACCACCAAGTCCTTTTTTTTTTGGTTAGAGGAGGAGGGCGGGTGGGAGACACTACAGGTGTCGTGTCTCGGGTTCAGCCGCTGCCCAAATAAATAGAACTTACTTACCCAGCTGCCACCTCGCTCTCCCTGTCGCCGCTGCAAAAAGAAACTGCCGAAACAAAAAGGAAAGTTTATATAAGTTGAAACTCACTTAAAAGTGCAATACACGTTTTGTGGTTGAAAGAGGCAAAAAAAGTTTGTTAATCTGTTCATGTGATGAACGGGAATCCCTCCTCCATGTAACTCTTGAATATTTGTGCACCAGAATTGGACACAATACCGTAATAACGGCTGAAGCAATAATTTATTCAAAGGTTCATTGTAACTTACTATACTTTGGACTCAAGACCCGAGACACTACACGTGTAGTGTCTCCCACCCACCCTCCTCCTCTAACCAAAAAAAAAAGGACTCTGGTGTGTTGATAAGGTAAGCTTTTTATTTAAGAAGTTCTGTCCGTTGGATTGCTAACCCAACAAGTTTTGACTTTTTGTTTTTGGTTTTTCAGTAGATTTGTTGGGAATTTAGAATAGAGGGAATGGAGGTTAAGGCAGTTGTATGTTCTTCCTGCAGAATGTGGGAGGTAAGGGTCGCCAAGAGTGTCCCTGCTGACTGCATCTGCGAGAAGTGCACCCAACTCCAGCTCCTCGAGAACCGCGTTAGGGAACTGGAGCTGGAGCTGGATGAACTTCGGATCATTCGGGAGGCGGAGGAGGTTATTGAGAGGAGTTATGGGGAGGTAGTCACACCTCAGGTAAAAGAAGTAGGTAGATGGGTTACCGTCAGGGGAAGGAGAGGGAACCAGCAGGCAGTGCAGGGATCCCCTGTGGCCGTTTCCCTCAACAACAGGTATACCGTTTTGGATACTGTTGCGGGGGACGACTTACCAGGGGTAAGCAATGGGGTACAGGTATCTGGCACAGAGTCTGTCCCTGTTGCTCAGAAGGGAAGGGGGAAGAGGAGCAGAACATTAGTCATTGGGGACTCCATAGTTAGGGGAACAGATAGGAGGTTCTGTGGGAACGAGAGAGACTCACGGTTGGTATGTTGCCTCCCAGGTGCCAGGGTTCGTGATGTCTCGGATCGTGTTTTTGGGATCCTTAATGGGGAGGGGGAGCAGCCCCAAGTCGTGGTCCACATAGGCACCAACGACATAGGTAGGAAGAGAGATGGGGATTTAAGACAGAAATTCAGGGAGCTAGGGTGGAAGCTTAGAGCGAGAACAAACAGAGTTGTTATCTCTGGGTTGTTGCCCGTGCCACGTGATAGCGAAGCGAGGAATAGGGAGAGAGAGGAGTTGAACACGTGGCTGCAGGGATGGTGCAGGAGGGAGGGTTTTGGTTTCCTGGATAATTGGGGCTCTTTCTGGGGTAGGTGGGACCTCTACAAACAGGATGGTCTTCACCTGAACCAGAGGGGTACCAATATCCTGGGGGGGAGGTTTGCTAGTGCTCTTCAGGGGGGTTTAAACTAATTCAGCAGGGGAATGGGAACCTAAATTGTAGTGCCAGTGTACAGGATGTTGAGAGTAGTGAGGTCAGGGATATGGCTACAAGGACGCAAGAGGGCACTGGCAAGCAAGAACCTGGTTTAAAGTGTGTCTATTTCAACACCAGGAGCATCCGGAATAAGGTGGGTGAGCTTGCAGCATGGGTTGGTACCTGGGATCTCGATGTAGTGGCCATTTCGGAGACATGGGTAGAGCAGGGGCAGGAATGGATGTTGCAGATTCCGGGATTTAGATGTTTCAGTAAGAACAGAGAAGATGGTAAAAGAGGGGGGGGTGTGGCATTGTTAATCAAGGAGAGTATTACAGCGACAGAAAGGACGTTTGAGGACTCGTCTACTGAGGTAGTATGGGCTGAGGTTAGAAACAGGAGAGGTGAGGTTACCCTGTTGGGAGTCTTTTATAGACCTCCGAATAGTTCCAGAGATGTAGAGGAAAGGATAGCGAAGATGATTCTCGACAGGGGTGAGAGTAACAGGGTAGTTGTTATGGGGGACTTTAACTTTCCAAATATCGACTGGAAATACTATAGTTCGAGTACTTTAGATGGGTCAGTTTTTGTCCAGTGTGTGCAGGAGGGTTTTCTGACACAGTATGTAGACAGGCCGACCAGGGGCGATGCCACATTGGATTTGGTACTGGGAAATGAGCCCGGCCAGGTGTTAGATTTAGATGTAGGTGAGCACTTTGGTGATAGTGATCACAATTCGGTTAGGTTTACCTTAGCGATGGGCAGGGACAGGTATATACCGCAGGGCAAGAATTATAGCTGGGGGAAAGGAAATTATGATGCGGTTTGGCAAGATTTAGGATGCGTAGGATGGGGAAGGAAACTGCAGGGGATGGGCACAATCGAAATGTGGAGCTTATTCAAGGAGCAGCTACTGTGTGTCCTTGATAAGTATGTACCTGTGAGGCAGGGAGGAAGTTGTCGTGCGAGGGAGCCGTGGTTTACTAAAGAAGTTGAAGCGCTTGTCAAGAGGAAGAAGGCGGCTTATGTTAGGATGAGACGTGAAGGCTCAGTTAGGGCGCTTGAGAGCTACAAGCTAGCCAGGAAGGATCTAAAGGGAGAGCTAAGAAGAGCAAGGAGAGGACACGAGAAGTCATTGGTGGATAGGATCAGGGAAAACCCTAAGGCTTTCTATAGGTATATCAGGAATAAAAGAATGACTAGAGTTAGATTAGGGCCAATCAAGGATAGTAGTGGGAAGTTGTGTGTGGAATCAGAGGAGATAGGGGAAGCGTTAAATGAATATTTTGCGTCAGTATTTACAGTAGAGAAAGAAAATGTTGTTGAGAATACTGAGATTCAGGCTACGAGGCTAGATGGGATTGAGGTTCACAAGGAGGAGGTGTTAGCAATTTTGGAAAGTGTGAAAATAGATAAGTCCCCTGGGCCAGATGGGATTTATCCTAGGATTCTCTGGGAAGCCAGGGAGGAGATTGCAGAGCCTTTGTCCTTGATCTTTATGTCGTCATTGTCGACAGGAATAGTGCCGGAAGACTGGAGGATAGCAAATGTTGTCCCCTTGTTCAAGAAGGGGAGTAGAGACAGCCCTGGTAATTATAGACCTGTGAGCCTTACTTCGGTTGTGGGTAAAATGTTGGAAAAGGTTATAAGAGACAGGATTTATAATCATCTTGAAAAGAATAAGTTCATTAGAGATAGTCAGCACGGTTTTGTGACGGGTAGGTCGTGCCTCACAAACCTTATTGAGTTTTTCGAGAAGGTGACCAAACAGGTGGATGAGGGTAAAGCAGTGGATGTGGTGTATATGGATTTCAGTAAGGCATTTGATAAGGTTCCCCACGGTAGGCTATTGCAGAAAATACGGAAGTATGGGGTTGAAGGTGATTTAGAGCTTTGGATCAGAAATTGGCTAGCTGAAAGAAGACAGAGGGTGGTGGTTGATGGCAAATGTTCATCCTGGAGTTTAGTTACTAGTGGTGTACCGCAAGGATCTGTTTTGGGGCCACTGCTGTTTGTCATTTTTATAAATGACCTGGAAGAGGGTGTAGAAGGGTGGGTTAGTAAATTTGCAGATGACACTAAGGTCGGTGGAGTTGTGGATAGTGCCAAAGGATGTTGTAGGGTACAGAGGGACATAGATAGGCTGCAGAGCTGGGCTGAGAGATGGCAAATGGAGCTTAATGCGGAAAAGTGTGAGGTGATTCACTTTGGAAGGAGTAACAGGAATGCAGAGTACTGGGCTAATGGGAAGATTCTTGGTAGTGTAGATGAACAGAGAGATCTTGGTGTCCAGGTGCATAAATCCCTGAAGGTTGCTAACCAGGTTAATAGGGCTGTTAAGAAGGCATATGGTGTGTTAGCTTTTATTAGTAGGGGGGTCGAGTTTCGGAGCCACGAGGTCATGCTGCAGCTGTACAAAACTCTGGTGAGACCGCACCTGGAGTATTGCGTGCAGTTCTGGTCACCGCATTATAGGAAGGATGTGGAAGCTATGGAAAGGGTGCAGAGGAGATTTACTAGGATGTTGCCTGGTATGGAGGGAAGGTCTTACGAGGAAAGTCTGAGGGACTTGAGGTTGTTTTCGTTGGAGAGAAGGAGGAGGAGAGGTGACTTAATAGAGACATATAAGATAATCAGAGGGTTAGATAGGGTGGATAGTGAGCGTCTTTTTCCTCGGATGGTGATGGCAAACACGAGGGGACATAGCTTTAAGTTGAGAGGTGATAGATATAGGACAGATGTCAGAGGGAAGTAGTTTCTTTACGCAGAGAGTAGTAGGGGCTTGGAACGCCCTGCCTGCAGCAGTAGTAGATTCGCCAACTTTAAGGGCATTTAAGTGGTCATTGGATAGACATATGGATGAAAATGGAATAGTGTAGGTCAGATGGTTTCACAGGTCGGCGCAATATCGAGGGCCGAAGGGCCTGTACTGCGCTGTAATGTTCTAATTCTAATTCAATGCGCACATTGATAATGGTAAGGATCAGAAATGCCTTTTCCACCAGTTCCTGAAACAGCCATGGCACTTTCCACAATTTGTCCATAAAAACCTCCATCCAGATTTCTGTTTCTGTATGCCCGTTGCAATGGACTGGTTTCGATGACTTATTCCAACCATACTTCACACTGGTCAGTTACATTTCAATTCGTCACCTCTTCCATTCCATCAGCCTATTTATGGACTTTTGAAATCTGCCACTATTCTCACCATTTACTATCCTTCAAGGTTTTGTGTCAGATTCAGACTCATTTTCACCACAAACGCAGGCCATTCGGCCCGTCGAGTCCATGCCGGGTCTCCAACGGAGCTCTTCAGTCATTCCCATTCCGCCGCTCGATCCCGTCACACTGTAACTTTTGAAATTGTGCCCTGTTGACGCAAGTCTAATCCATTAATATATAGCAAGGAAAGCAAAAGGTCCTCGGACCCACCCTTGGGGGCTGGCATCCCTTGTGAAAAACAAGCTTTCACCATGATTCTGTTTCCCGTCTCGAAGCAAACTTAGTACCTTGTTTCCACTAAAATAAAAGCAAAATACTGCGGATGCTGGAAATCTGAAACAAAAACAAGAAATGCTGGAATCACTCAGCAGGTCTGGCAGCATCCGGTTCCGAAGAAGGGTCACTGACCCGAAACGTTAACTCTGCTTCTCTTTCCACAGATGCTGCCAGACCTGCTGAGTGATTCCAGCATTTCTTGTTTTTGTACCTGGTTTCCACTGTCCATTTTATTGACGTTAATGGACTTGGATGAAAAGCTTTTCGGAAGTCTGTAATTAACCCTTTCTGTTAGCTCATCTTGTGTCACATATAATGAAAACGGAACAGGCTCATGCCCCCATAACGAAGACCAAGCTATCACTGGAAATTGAATGGAATGTGGGGTTTAATTCGTGGAAATTATGGGGCTTGAAACAAGTATGAAGTGGACAAGAGGAGACAGAGATTCGTTTGCAAAGTTCAAAATGTCCTTCCCCCAGATCGTCTCAATCAGAAAGAAGGCAGCAAAACTTTCAGCTAGACTGTAAATGTAAATGACCTGCAGAAAATGCTGCTATGAAATTTCACCCCAACCCAAAACCTGACCCAACTTCCGTGTACAGAACCCTGACTGCAAAGTCCCAAAGAGTTATTTCACGTTAATTGAGGAAACAAAATTATTCCGTTTTCAATGAATAAATAGCAACACATTGAAAAAATGAAACATTAAACAAATGACTATTTGCAAGCAATAAAATTATTTCATTAAATTAACTCAGGTTACATTAATCACACCACAATAAATTGAGTAATCCTAAAATCGCATTGAAATGGTAAAGTTAGTTGAAAGTTATTGCAATAACATATTAAATAAAATGACATGAAATTAATCATGTGAGATCACATTAAAGTAAAATTACTTATACAATTCATAAATAATATTCCATCAAGTCAATATAATGTAATCGTCAATTAACAAATAACTTAAACTCAACATTAATCAAATTACTTCATTAAACTAAATAAATGACCTTTTTTCTTTGTAATTATTATCGGGAAATGTGGGCGTCGCCGGCTATTCCAGTATTTATTGTCCTATCCCGAACATTCGTCATACCATGAATATAATTAGATCAGCTGGAATTAAAGTTTAGAAAAGAAATTAGTGAAGGTACATCACATTAAAAGAAGAAATAAGATTAAGCACATTAAATTGATCAAATGATTTCATTTCACTCAAAATGTAATAACTCAATTATTCAAATGATACACAATACAAGTAACTATCTTTAATTGATAAGTATAATTGCTCAATTTAAATAAAATGACCACTTTACTCAATCTTCGCATTACACTAAGATTAAACTCGTGAGCTAAGAATTTGACATAACATTCAATTAGTAACAGTTCACAGTTCTTACATCTCACTCCAAATAATAAGCCATATAACATCACTTTACATCAAGAAATTCACTGGAGATCAAATTCAAAGTAAAAAAATGCCAAAGTACATGAAATTCGGAAACGATTGACATTTACTGATTATAAAATGACGTCACCTTAAATTAATTTAGAGATTTTAAGAAGAATTAAATGCGAATATCATCGTGGAAAATGTAGAAAGGAATATCACAAGGTTCGGAGTGATCATTGCGGGAGGGGGAAGGGGATGGGGAGGGGCAGTAAACCGGGGTTGAAAGGGGGCGGGGTCTGCACTACCCCATTGGCGAGAAGGGCGGAACAGGGGCAGATGCAAGCAACCCGTAGGGGGCGGGGCTGGTGCTTATGTGTCTTTCTGCCAATCAGACCTTCGATCTGTGAAATATTATTCAGATATTCTGTCAATATTCTCTAGCTATTATAAAGAGATTTTGTTGATGTTATTTTGATCTTAGATAAATAGCAGTTCAACCTTGCCCGTCTAAGAGCGAAGTCCAAAGTACGGAAAGTCCTCATCAGAGAACTCCTCTTTGCTGACGATGCTGCTTTAACATCTCACACTGAAGAGTGCCTGCAGAGTCTCATCGACAGGTTTGCGGCTGCCTGCAACGAATTTGGCCTAAACATCAGCTTCAAGAAAACGAACATCATGGGGCAGGACGTCAGAAATGCTTCATCCATCAATATTGGCGACCACGCTCTGGAAGTGGTTCAAGAGTTCACCTACCTAGGCTCAACTATCACCAGTAACCTGTCTCTAGATGTAGAAATCAACAAGCGCATGGGAAAGGCTTCCACTGCTATGTCCAGACTGGCCAAGAGAGTGTGGGAAAATGGCGCACTGACACGGAACACAAAAGTCCGAGTGTATCAAGCCTGTGTCCTCAGTACCTTGCTCTACGGCAGCGAGGCCTGGACAACGTATGTCAGCCAAGAGCGACGTCTCAATTCATTCCATCTTCGCTGCCTCCGGAGAATACTTGGCATCAGGTGGCAGGACCGTATCTCCAACACAGAAGTCCTCGAGGCGGCCAACATCCCCAGCTTATACACACTACTGAGTCAGCGGCGCTTGAGATGGCTTGGCCATGTGACCCGCATGGAAGATGGCAGGATCCCCAAAGACACATTGTACAGCGAGCTCGCCACTGGTATCAGACCCACCAGCCGTCCATGTCTCCACTTTAAAGACGTCTACAAACGCGACATGAAGTCCTGTGACATTGATCACAAGTCGTGGGACTCAGTTGCCAGCGATCGCCAGAGCTGGCGGGCAGCCATAAAGGCGGGGCTAAAGTGTGGCGAGTCGAAGAGACTTAGTAGTTGGCAGGAAAAAAGACAGAGGCGCAAGGGGAGAGCCAACTGTGTTAACAGCCCCGACAAACAAATTTCTCTGCAGCACCCGTGGAAGAGTCTGTCACTCTAGAATTGGCCTTTATAGCCACTCCAGGCGCTGCTCCACACACCACTGACCACCTCCAGGCGCGTATCCATTGTCTCTCGAGATAAGGAGGCCAAAGAAGAAGAAGATAAATAAGATATAAAAAGACAAATGTTTTGTTGCGTTTGTGCCGGCGGGGCGGGACCGGGGATGATTGACAGGGCGCGGGAGATTTAAATGGACTCCGGGAGACTGGAGAGAGGAGTCAGAACTGGTGAAAGAAGACTTTGGATAGACCTTCATTGAAAGTTAAGGTTTTTGTGTTTTTTTTTGTGGGGGGAAGGGAAAGATTGAGTGACTGAGAAAGTGAGGACTGAGTGTTGTAACAGCAACGTTTTGATTGTTTCTGAAATATTTGTTATTGACTTCTTTTTTTTTCCTGAAAGGTACAAAAGTGGTTTTGAAATTGAGTAAAGCAGGTGTCCGGGTTATAGTTTTTTTAAAGTCTTGGGGACTGAAGAGTTTTTAACCGAGAAATATCTAGGATTGTTTTTTTTTTACTGCGTTTTGTTGAAATGTTCGTTTAAGATTGATAATGTTCCATGTTTGAGTCCGAATGATTTCATGGTTTGCAGCTTTTTCAGGTGTTTTTAATGAAGTTATTTAGTTTATTGAGTACTTTCACAGCTTCTTGGAATTAACAATAACGTTGCTTTGTTTTTCCGTGGCTTTGGCTTGTTTTATTTCTGCAAATAATTGATGCTGGTCTGTTTTTTTTTCTCTGCGCTGTGTAATGCTATTAATAATAGTGATACTACTGTTGATGGAGATCTAATAGTGGTACGTTTGACTATTCAAGTTTTTAAGTATTTGGGATGGTGTCTTTCACTTAGCATTTGTTTTCACAAATTAATGAGAATTATCTCTGGACCGCACTGCATATGTTTTAAGTCTAATGTCTCAGACTTGGTTTAAGAAATCCTGATCCTAATATTTGCAGTTTCAAACAGAAACGGTTATTCTGTTTGCTTATAGATATTTTTTTAATGGTAAAGTACGTCACTTTGAAGTTAGAAACCAAACTTGATTCTTGGAATAAATGTAGTCACTAAACGTTTTTTTTGCCTAGGAGCAGGTAGGAAAAATCTGAACTTTCTGTTTATGAAGTGACGTGGTGTAAATACAATGCAAGTCAATGATTACAGAAACTCATTCGTGTGCAAAATAGGTTTGTGATCAAATTTGTGCTTCTGTGTATTCGTGGCGAGTAATTTAAAGGTTGAAGCGATCTCACCAGCCAGAGTCCCAATTGTATGTGTCTCTGTCACGGCATTTTTCGGTGTTCACTCTCCTGTTTTATGCCAAATACGTAACTCGTCAAGTTTTATTCAACTCTAATTACAAATGTTAAAAGTTGAAATAGAATTCTCCAAAGCCTTCATAATCGCTCCTTGTTAATAATTGGTTTGGTACTTGGTGCCTTTGTGCTTCATGTCGATGAGAGTCAAGGTAAAAACCTTGAGTGGAGAGCGTGGCAACCGACCCTTAATAATATCTTGTAGTTTGAATACACGGAAACGTCCAAAAATACAATACTAAATGTTTGTTTTCACCACGCTGTCCAGTATTGTGTAGTCATTAGAAACGCATCTGGAAAGAAAAGGTTTCATTTCCTTAGCTATACTGTTTGTGTGAAGTGGGGAGAAAGAGGCGAGAACTGAAGCCTGTAATTGTTAAAAACAGTTAACTTCTGTTGATCCGACTTCATGACCGTGGAATTGCGATTCAAGCTCTGTCTTCATTTCTACAGCTGGAACTCTCTCTCATCGTCGGTCGTTCCAGCTAACTCATTCATTCAATAGTATTTGAAGGGGTGGAACAAGCACATGAAATTTGTAACGCTGAATTAAAATGCTATTGGGGTTTTCAAAACGTATTCTACTAAAGGTGACTATTAGTTCTGCAGTAACACCCTCAACAAATAGTTTAAGTCGCCGCCTCTTGGTCTGAGGGTTCGTACTCTAGATTTGGAGATTGTTTGCGGATACAAGGTAGGGCTGAAATTGAGCCTGAGCGGCAATGTTTCAGTTCGGTTCAGTTAAATTGAATCGCCTAACGTAGGATTAAACTTTTATCTAATTTGACCGCCTGAAACGGTTTGAAAGCGAAGTGGTTACTTAAATACTACAGAAAAAAACTTTGTTGTGATGCTCTTCGTTCCTCAAACGGTTCAGTCAGAAATGATGTATTTGTTTTCTTGAGTGAAATGGTACGCTCAATTTCCAGTATGGTTTAAGGAAACCTAAGGGTTGGTACATTGCAAATACTTGGTAAAGACGGTATTAACAGCAAGTCCTATTAGGCGCAGTGGTGCGAATTCCGAATTGGTTGGACAAAAATAAGACCAAGCAGAATTCAAATCGAGCAGTCAGCAGATTAGAACGGTAGAACTGCAGTGTGCACGTTTTTAGTTCTAACTTGGATATTTATTCTTTATTACTTTTGTTAACTCAGTCACGAGTTCAATCAACTCCTCAATGTCACAAACGAGGGAAAAGGAGCAAAATTCATGACTCGTTCAAAGGTCTTAATGACAAAGACCAAGATATTGCAATCTTGGTAACGTGGAAAGATGCACACCGGGAGGTAGTGGATATGTGAGGGGCTTTGGTGGCTACCCTAAACTCGACAATGTCGAATTGAGATTGAAGTCATGTGAATGTTTTTATAAACTCAAATAATGCAGTTCGCATGTGCAAATCATCTGTATAAGGCCTGCCGGCATAGAAGTTGTTTGTTTGTACGTTCAGTCTGGAAGTTAATAATCCGACAAGAGTGCAGCAAATGCCTTTCCAATTAACTAAGTGAGGTCCTTTTTGTAGCAGCAAAATGTCACATTTTTTAATGGTAAGAAAAGTGTGTTTTTAGTGTCATGTCATTTAAATTAGAGACTAAGGTCATTAAAGGTGTGAGCAGAGAAGGGACTTGCGATGTTGAAACACATTAAACTGCACTGGCTGAGTACTGTTCTATTGGCGCTATCAAGCTTGATCCAAATAGGGATGATGGTTTTAAATATAACTGCATGATCATGGTAAACTGCAGAGCATGAAGCGCAGATTGGGAGATGTGAGTATGTCAGTAATCGAGCTCACGGTAGCGTTCTGCCCAACGGGACACCGTTTCAATGTTTCGGAGCATTTAATTGACTTTATTTGGGTGTGTCAAGAACTCTTTTTTTTTTTCGGTATCACTATTCGATCATAAACTAGCTTCTACACATGCAGTTTAAATGTGCTTCCAGTGTATTAAGTATTTGCACAGCATCTCGTCATTCATATAAATGTTCTGGATTATAAAGGTTATGCAATGTGAAATGTTGCGTTTATCTTGCCTGTAAATGTGCTTTTCAATGTAAAACACAACGTGCTTAATGAGTTGGCACCAAGCAAGAGTGTTCGTTTGTCAACAAATTCGAAGAGAACATGAGCTTAACAATAAAATTCTTAACATTAAGATGCTGACCATGCTAAATGTGGAGTTGGGTTAAACTACACGTGTTGTATGGAGAAGATTTAATCAAGATCAAGGAGAAAAAATGCACATTAATGACGGGAGCTTAAATAAAAGACACTCTACAGTCAGAAATGCAAATGTTTCAAAGCATAATAAAATTTGGTAGCAAACCTCCAGAGCATGCCTCAGTTGAAGGTATGGAGCTCCTCCCTTTAACATGAGATAATTGTGTCTCCAGTATATTGAGGTAAATAAGTATGTACATCTGTTGTCATTATATATTTGATGGAGAATCACTTGGTCTGCATCATGACTCAAAGCAGCAATGGTCAAAATTTATCTAGAACTCTGGTCATGAAAGTCAACTTTGGCATGTAAATGTTTCTACCAAAAATGGCGCGAGCATTTTGTTTGGAATTTGTCAGCCGGAAGATGGTTTCAACTTCAATTTTTTAAAGTTGCCAGAATCAGTTTAGGTCTGAAAACTTGCAGTGATCAACTCTTGTCTATATTACTGTGGGATGAACTGGAATCTGAAGCTTCACATGTTAACTTGTAAAAAAAAAAGGCTGGGGTGTAACTTCACTGAAGCTGATGTGAACCCTTAGTGTGTTAAAGCTGTACCTGTCAAACGTGGTGTGCAATGGCTTTACAAAGCTTGCTTAAACTTGGTGTGAAATATTGGTAATTTTTGAAAGTAAGCCAGGTTTCACTTTAGCCTGCAACCTTGTTCTAATCTGCCAGCTTCTACCTCTGCATTCAACCTTGTGTCTAACCAAAGCTACGAGGCTCAAATGTGGTCTGTTGATGGATTGTGGACAAAATGTCAGGCTCTGGTGACTTTTATATTTTTTTAAAAAAAAACCATGCTGGACTTTCACTTTGATTTCTCAAGTCAGAACTGCCCTCATTTTTATCAACCTTGGTCAGATTGATACCCAAGAGGCGTGGAGAAAAAAAAACTGCAGTTAAAATAGCGCGGTCTGGAACTTTGCTGTGAAAAGCAGTTGGGGTTTCAACCTTCATGTATAACATGAGTTTTGGCAACAAGCTGGGCATGCAACCTTTCGTCTGTAAATAAATTGCAGGACTCAACCTTGCTATGTTTTATTAAAAAGCCAGGGCATCTCCTGATTATTTGGAGCAGTAAAAATTTGCTGCAGTCAAACTGAGTCTTCAGCTGTCCTTTCACAAATCCAAGGTAAAAATCTGGGGGCCTTAACATGGGTCACCAGTTTGACGTGGCTGTGAAAAAGCTCCAGCTATTGATGTTTGGATTGAACGTTGGTCTTCAGAGGTGCGAACAAAAGCAAGATGCAACTTTAGTCAGTAAAAAGCTGGGTGACTTGAGCTTCATATGTGACCTTTTGGCTTGGAAGCTTGTGCCTGTTTTAGCTAATTGTATCTGCACGGTTGGTTATTAAGTTGCATAGTTCCATCTGGGACAAGCTGCTGGTTTAAAAACCCTAGTCTATCCTTGGTATGTAGAAAGCCGGTGGGTTGCAAATGTCTAAATATGAATTTAGTAATAAACCACAAAGCTATGAGCTGAACCATTTTGTAACTGAATTTTAAGTCCGGTTTAAACTTCGGTCTTATGGTCTACAACACTTGCGTAGAGGAAGCAGTTTGTCTTGCGGCTTGAAGAAAAACACTGCTTAGCTTTAACAATTTTGACTGAAAAATTGGAGTGTTCATGTATTCAAGTGTGGGCCTCCGATCTAGTATCAAACATTGGTCTGCAACATTAGTTTGTGTAAACCTGCAGGCTACAAACTTGGTCTCAAGCACTGTGTAAATAGCAGTCAACAAAAGGCTGTGAAATTGGTCACTTACAACTGTAAGTGCCCCAAAAGCACAGGGTAGCAAACTCCTCGTTAAAACGAACAATCGTAGGTTTGAAAATTCTCTACTGCACAGTAAAAGACTAGTAACCATTTTTGTATGCAACTGGTAATTAACAGTGCAGCAGTTTCTCTAACATTGTAAGTTTCTTTAACATAAAAGTAAAACAATTTTGTTAGTCATGAAAAAAGCTGCTGGCCTCAAACTGCAGTTGGAATAAAAGCTGGGTGTCATAAACTCATAATTTCAGGTCACTAAAAATATGACCGCCTGCAGGCTCAAGTTTGGCTTGTAACTTTAGTCTAGAAAATCTGCTTGGCTCCAGCCTGGTGTCGGAAGTCTAATTTTTAAATCTGTTGGCAAAGCTGCTGCATTTAACTTGAGCTTTGCAACACTTTGGCAAATAAAAGCAGATAGCAATGTCTAGTCTGGTTCAAATGTCAAATGATCCAGGTATGTGGAAAGCTGGCAATACTGCATGAAAGCAGAGATCTCATGGAAGCACCATCAGTCTGCATCAGGGCTTTAAATTGAGCTGGGGGTGCAAATGTGAAGGTATCTGAATAGCTGCTGTTTTAAAGCTTGGTTGGAGAAAATCCAGCTTGGTCTGTGTTAAGGTTTTGAAAAGCTGTAGTGTGAAACTTTGGTAAATCTGTTAAAGCTGTCTATTAGAGGGGAGCTCAAACTTGGTCATTAACCTTGCTTTGTAAAAAGCTGCTGCATTTAATTCTGCACTATTAATTATGGAAAAAAAAATTAGTGTAATCTGCAATACTCAGTAAAAAGCAGCTTGGGTCCAGAATTTTATATGGGTCAGAAAATAGCTTTGTAAAATCTGGCAGCTCAGCATGAGATGCAATAAGTGCAGAAGAGGCAGTGTTTTTGAAGTCTCTTGAAAGATGTGCTCAAGCATCCTTATTTAACAATCTAACTTTTTAAACTCCGTTCAAATTTGCTCTTAAGATTGAGGGAAAACGAGCAGTTCACAAATTGGAAAAACTGGGGGTACCACTAGTTTTATAAAAAAAAAAAATTGGTGCTATGATTTTTAAGACTAGATAGGGTGCAACCTTGTTCAGTTAGCTGGTATAAAATGTGGTCTGTAACATAGGTCAGACCAAATCTGAACCTCCCTTTTCAGCTGTTACTCAATCTGAGTCAAATGCTGCAGAGCTCAAAATTGGTACAAAATGGAGATGAAGAAAAATTAGGCAAAAACCTTACTTTTACCAAAGGATGTAACAGGTTTGTATAAAGTGGACCTGAAAAAACATTGCCAACATTATTAAAGAAACTGTTAAGCTCTAAGGTTAGTCAAAGCACAAGGTTTAAAAATAAAAAAATAAAAATTAAGAGGCCCAAACTTGAACATTTCTGTTAAATTCAAGCTGCCAGATTAAAAGTGGGTCTTGGTTTTGCAAAGACATGTTTTTCTAAAGGGAAATATTGCAGTCCTCCAGATTAGTATGCAGCCTTTTGAAGCTGGATTAACTTTGATTTGTCAACTTGCAAATGGCCTGTTCCTGTTTTGTACTTTTTTTTTTCTTTAGAGATACAGCACTGGAACACGCCCTTCAGCCCACCGAGTCTGCCGACCAACCACCCATTTATACAAAGCCTACATTCCTACCACATCCCCACCTGTCCCTATATTCTCCTACCACCTACCTATACTAGGGGCAATTTATAATGGTCAATTCACCTATCAACCTGCAAGTCTTTTGGTGGGAGGAAACCAGAGCACCCAGCGAAAACCCACGCAGACAAAACTTGCAAACTCCACACAGGTGTGGAACTTGAGGTGAGCCATCCTTGGACTAGCGGTGTGAGTTTGCTTGGTCAGTATGTTTCTCACACAAACTGCTCCTTAGGAATGTACCATGTCTGGCTGATATAAGAAGAGTGTTGAAGCCTGATGTCTCTTTCTGTTGCGCTGTACCAGCTGCAAGGCCAATGGTGAGCTAGATATGTAAACGAAGGATTGAAAATGACTATTTTATTTGTTTAGAGCAAGAATTAAATTGTAATTTACATTCTAAAGCACCAATAATATTAACGATTAAAATATAAGATTATTGGTTGCAGAATAGTATAATTGCCACTGTTTGACTAATTCTTTAGAACATCGCACTGAGTCTCAATGTGAGCTCTACTGTGTTTGTTCTCGTGCACAAGTTAATAAAGTAGTTTGCGAGTACTCATGTGAGGAAGTTTGATTTATTCTGCTCTATTTTCTTCCACACAGGCAGAACCCAGAATTGAACCTGGATCACTGGAGCTGTGAGGCTGCGGTGCTAGCCACTGTGCCGCCCGTTCTCTTTTTTTTTTTTCTGGCCTCTTTTTGGGGACAAAGGTATGCTCAAACATATAACCTTCAATCAGTGAAAAGCCACTGGGCTGAAGCTTGGTAAAACCAAGTGAAGGTGAGAGATTAAATCCTGCTGATACTTGTTATAGTTTGATTAATTACAATGTTACAAATGCTATCAGAAGCTTGCTATTTTAGTGCAGTTAATCTCGGTAGCTTGTATTGTCAAAGATTGGTGCTTGGGTGTGTAGTGCAATTGGGTTCAACACATTCCAGGTAGGTAAAACCATTTAATTTTTTTTGCTAATGGACCTGAGGATTAAGTACACTTTGGTAAACTATACTTCAATCAAATTGAACTTTATGTATCTAATGTCTAAATGGAGTAGATGCTACTATAGAATGTGACCAATTCCACACAGACTGCAAATGTGAAGTAATGATGCATGTAGCTTAACTTGACCATATTACCATAGATATAAATCTTCAAGTCTAATGTATGGTCAAATAACAGATTAGATCCAAAAACAATGTTTTTGCACTTAACACCTATTGCAGTAAACAGTATAGAATGTAGGTTATTACAGGTTGCATTTATGCTTTTGTTCAGGGGTTGGGCATAGTTATCTATTGCATACCATGCAGTATTGAATATGAAGAAAACAGTGGTACCAGACGCTGCTCATCACAAAGCCTTAAAACACTAAGGCAATGATGCTGTAAAGAGTCCTGTACTAATCATTATGTACAAGCACAAAAGTATGGTTGGACATAAAATATTACAACTGAAATATAAAACAACCAAGTTGTGTGAAAGTGTATTTAGTTTAATGTTGTCTATTGTGGAATAATTTGTATCTTGTCATAGCTGTAGTATAAAATTAAAATAGTCTGAGCATTGAAGTGTCAGTGGGCAAAGCCACCTGGCATGTTTCAATAACTAGGTAAGATAGTCTGCTTGAACTTTGTAATGTTTGTCACAATTAGCCTCTAGGCTCACTTTTTTTGACTTGGCGTCATCTCCCTGACCAGCAGACTCATTCTGCCACCTCCAGCATTCTCAAGCTGTGCCTCCTTAGCTGCTCTCTTGTCATTGAAGAGTGTCTCTGTCTGAGATCAGCTGTCTAAATTCCTCTACACCCTTGCTCACTCAACCTGTTTTCACTTTTTTTTAGATTGGAGATACAGCACTGAAACAGGCCCTTTGGCCCACCGAGTCTGTGCTGAACATCAACCACCCATTTATACTAATCCTATATTCCTAACCAAACATCCCCACCTGTCCCTATATTTCCCTACCACCTACCTATACTAGGGGCAATTTATAATAGCCAATTTACTTGTCAATCTGCAAGTCTTTTGGACTGTGGGAGGAAACCGGAGCACCCGGAGAAAAACCCACGCAGACACGGAGAACTTGCAAACGCCACACAGGCAGTACCCGGAATCGAACCCGGGTCCCTGGAGCTGTGAGGCTGCAGTGCTCGCCACTGTGCTGCCCTTTGTCTCTAGTCTAACCCTGACCTTGTCAACAAACTTGCAGACAAGAGGAGTACTGTTCTCCTCTGTTGTCCTGACTTACAACTTGCAGAAGCTCAGTACCAGCTCACAAACTGTCTCCAACTGCTGCCCCTCCCCAACCCCCCTTCTGGACATCTGCCCTCTGCAGCTTCCAAACTCAGAATCCTGCAACCCCAGACAGCCCACTTACACCTCTTGCATAAAATCCACTAACATGACCATGATAGATGCATTGTTTTCAACCTGTTACTGTCCCACTGAATTATTATTTTTTTTGCTATCTTGACACTATAGATGTTCTGTGGTCCAGTCTCCAACATGTACATCAGTGACTCTTCAGATGCCATATTTCATCAGGATAACTTCTAATTTGCTGCTCTTTCCCTCCCCCCCCCCCCCCCCCCCCAAACTGCTGCCTCCAAACTATGGATGTCCAATGCCTTTGCACCTCTGTGCCCCACCAAGACAGTGTGAGGGCTCTCTGCTTCCTTTTTAAAGAGGCATGATCAGTCCCCATCTAACATGACCACCGCCACTGCCCCACTCCCCCTGGCTGAACCTGCTTTCAAATTGAACAACTTCGACAACTACACTCTTTACTTTCAAATAAATGATAAGGGTACCTGCGTGGGTACTAGGAATGCTTGTCTTTTTTGTGGGATATGTCAAACATGTTCTAGGCTTACTCTGTTCCCTTACCAACTTTTATCTAGTACATTGACAGTGCAGTTTCCTGCTCTTGCCTGGAACTGGAAAACTTGATAAACTTTACTTCCAATTTCCCCCCCTTAAATAACTTTTTTTTTTTTTAAACAGTTCATCTGACGTATCCCTTTCTCGACTTCTCCCTCCATCTAATAGGGATTGGCTGTCTACAAATATTAAAGGCCACATGCTCCAACAGCTGTCAACTAGACATCCCATCCTGGAAGAATTCTGTGCTTAGTTTGTCACCAATGTCATCTGCTCTGAATGTCATGGGGGGGGGAAGAACTCTGCAAACTATTGGGATTGAAGGCCAAAAAGTCCTCCAGGCCTGATGGCTTACATCTTGGGGTCTTGAAGTATGTGGCAGGGGCAGTAGTTAACAAATTGTAAATTCCCTGGATGTGGGAAAGGTTCCAGTGCATTGGAAAAATGCTCATATTAAGCTCTTATTCAAAAGGGAGGGAGGCACAAATTCAAACTACAGATTAGTTTAACAGGTCAGTGAAGTTGTTGGGATCCATTATTAAGGAAGCAATAGGACACTTATAAAGTCAAAACACAATCCATCAGTCAGCATGGTTTTATGAAGGGTAAATTGTGTTTAATCTGCTACAGTTCTTCGCAGATGTAACAAGTGAAGAGAATAATGGGGATCCTGTACATGTAGTATATCTGGACTTCCAGAAGGCATTTGATAAGGTGCTGCATAACTTAACATCAAATGTGGGTAGGGACAATTTATCCCCTTGGATAGAGGATAGGATAGATGGGACCTTTTATGGTTGGCAAGATGTAACGAGTAGGGTGCCACAAGGTTAGTTCCTTGAGGCCCCAACTGTTTACAATCTATAACTAATTGGATGTAGGGATAGAAGGTACTTTTGCCAAATTTGCAGATTAACAAGAGCAAAGAACAGTACAGCACAAGAACAGGCCATTTGACCCTCCAAGCCTGCACTGATCTTGATGCCTGTCTAAACTAAAACCTTCTGCACTACTGGGGACTGTATCCCTATATTCCCATTGTATTTGTCAAGATGCCTCTTAAACGTTGCTATCGTAAGCTAACAAAATGGTGAAACTAAATTGCAATAAATAAATGTACAAATGGCTATGGATAGGTGCATGGGGTCCAAGATGTACTAGCTAGATGGGTAAAGAACTGGCTGGGCAACAGGAGACAGAGTAGCAGTGGAAGGGAGTTTCTCAAAATGGAGACGTGTGACCAGTGGTGTTCCACAGGGATCGGTGCTGGGACCACTATGTGATGTACATAAATGATTTGGAGGAAAGTATAGGTGGTCTGATTGGCAAGTTTGCAGACGACACTAAGATTGGTGGAGTAGCAGATAGTGAAGGGGACTGTCAGAGAATACAGCAGAATATAGATAGATTGGAGAGTTGGGCAGAGAAATGGCAGATGGAGTTCAATCAGGGCAAATGCGAGGTGATGCATTTTGGAAGATCCAATTCAAGAGTGAACTATACAGTAAATGGAAAAGTCCTGGGGAAAATTGATGTCCAGAGAGATTTGGGTGTTCAGGTCCATTGTTTCCTGAAGGTGGCAACACAGGTCAATAGTGGTCAAGAAGGCATACGGCATGCTTTCCTTCATCGGACGGGGTATTGAGTACAAGAGTTGGCAGGTCATGTTACAGTTGTATAAGACTTTGGTTCGGCCACATTTGGAATACTGCGTGCAGTTCTGGTCGCCACATTACCAAAAGGATGTGAATGCTTTGGAGAGGGTGCAGAGGAGGTTCACCAGGATGTTGCCTGGTATGGAGGGCGCTAGCTATGAAGAGAGGTTGAGTAGATTAGGATTATTTTCATTAGAAAGGCGGTGGTTGAGGGGTGACCTGATTGAGGTGTACAAAATCATGAGGTACAGACAGGGTGGATAGCAAGAAGCTTTTTCCCAGAGTGGGCGATTCAATTACAAGGACACGAGTTAAAAGTGAAAGGGGAAAAGTTTAGGGGGGATATGCGTGGAAAGTTCTTTACGCAGAGGGTGGTGGGTGCCTGGAACGCAATTACCAGCGGAGGTGGTAGATGCGGGCACGATAGCATCTTTTAAGATGTAACTAGACATACATGAATGGGCAGGAAGCAAAGGGATACAGACCCTTAGAAAATGGGCGACATGTTTAGGTAGAGGATTTGGATCGGCATAGGCTTGGAGGGCCGAAGGGCCTGTTCCTGTGCTGTAATTTTCTATGTTCTTAGGTGAATGTGCCTAAATTTTGCAGATGGATTTCGATGTGGATAAGTGAGGTTATCCATTTTTGTTGGAGGGTTAGAAAGGTAAATTAGCTACAAGAGAAAACTCCGCTTTGATGCCGAGGGATTGGAGTGTGCTGATACATGAGTTGTCAATATAGTATGCAGGTGCAGCAAGTAAAAAGGAAGGCCAATGAAATGTTGGCATTTATTGCTAAAGGAATAGAGTATAAAAGTAGGGAAGTGTTGCTGCAACTATACAAAGCAGTAGTGAGACTGCATCTGGAGTATTGTGTACAGTTTTGGTCCCCTGAGTTGAAAAGGGAAGTAGTTGGATTTGGAGGCAGTTCAGATGAGGTTCACTAGATTGGTTCCAGAGAGCAAAGAAAATTACAGCACAGGAACAGGCCCTTCGGCCCTCCAAGCCTGCACCGATCCAGATCTTCGATCTAAACATGTTGCCCATTTTCTAAGGGTCTCTATCTCTTTACTTCCTGCCCATTCATGTATGTCTAGATACATCTTAAAAGATGCTATCGTGCCCACGTCTACCACCTCTGCTGGAAACACGTTCCAGGCACCCACCACCCTCTGCATAAAGAACTTTCCACTCGTATCCCCCCTAAACTTATCCCCTCTCTTTGAACTCGTGACCCCTAGTAATTGAATCCCCCACTGTGGGGGGGGGGGGAAAGCTTCTTGCTATCCACCCTGTCTATACCCCTCATGATTTTGTACACCTCAATCAGGTCCCCCCTCAACCTCCATCTTTCTAATGAAAATAATCCTAATCTACTCGACCTCTCTTCATAGCTAGTGCCCTCCATACCAGGCAACATCCTGGTGAACCTCCTCTGCACCCTCTCCAAAGCATCCACATCCTTTTGGTAATGTGGCCAAAGGGCCTGTTTCAGTGCTGTATCTCTAAACTGCACGCGGTATTCCAAATGTATCTGAGCCAAAGTCTTATACAACTGTAACATGACCTGCCAACTCTTGTACTCAATACCCCGTCCGATGAAGGAAAGCATGCCGTATGCCTTCTTGACCACTATTGACCTGCGTTGCCACCTTCAGGGAACAATAGACCTGAACACCCAAATCTCTCTGTACATCAATTTTCCCCAGGACTTTTCCATTTACTGTGTAGTTCACTCTTGAATTGCATCTTCCAAAATGCATCACCTCGCATTTGCCCTGATTGAACTCCATCTGCCATTTCTCTGCCCAACTCCAATCTATCTATATTCTGCTGTATTCTGACAGTCCCCTTCACTATCTGCTACTCCACCAATCTTAGTGTCGTCTGCAAACTTTCTAATCAGACCACCTATACTTTCCTCCAAATCATTTATGTATATCACAAACAGTGGTCCCAGCACGGATCCCTGTGGAACACCACTGGTCACACGTCTCCATTTTGAGAAACTCCCTTCCACTGCTACTCTCCGTCTCCTGTTGCCCAGCCAGTTCTTTATCCATCTAGATAGTACACCCTGGACCCCATGCGACTTCACTTTCTCCATCAGCCTACCATGGGGAACCTTATCAAATGCCTTACTGAAGTCCATGTATATGACATCTACAGCCCTTCCCTCATCAATCAACTTTGTCACTTCCTCAAAGAATTCTATTAAGTTGGTAAGACATGACCTTCCCTGCACAAAACCATGTTGCCTATCACTGATAAGCCCATTTTCTTCCAAATGGGAATAGATTCTATCCCTCAGTATCTTCTCGAGCAGCTTCCCTACCACTGACGTCAGGCTCACCGGTCTATAATTACCTGGATTATCCCTGCTACCCTTCTTAAACAAGGGGACAACATTAGCAATTCTCCAGTCCTCTGGAACCTCACCCGTGTTTAAGGATGCTGCAAAGATATCTGTTAAGGCCCCAGCTATTTCCCCTCTCTCTTCCTTCAGTAACCTGGGATAGATCCCATCCGGACCTGGGGACTTGTCCACCTTAATGCCTTTTAGAATACCCAACACTTCCTCCCTCCTTATGCCGACTTGACCGAGAGTAATCAAACATCTGTCCCTAACCTCAACATCCGTCATGTCCCTCTCCTCTGAATACCGATGCAAAGTACTCGTTTAGAATCTCTCCCATTTTCACTGACTCCACGCATAACTTTCCTCCTTTTGTCCTTGAGTGGGCCTATCCTCTTGCTCCTTTTATATATGAATAAAAGGCTTTGGGATTTTCCTTAACCCTGCAGAGATGAGGGGTTTGTTTAAGAGATTGAGCAGTTTCTGCCTTGACTCTAGAGTTTAGAAGAATGAGAGGAGATATAATTGAGGTACATAAATGATTAAGGGAATTGACAAAGTAGATGTAGAGGATGTTTCCTCTGGTGGGGCAAACTAGAACGAGAAGTCATAGTTTTAGGATAAGGGGTTGCAGATTTAAACCAGAGATGAGGAGAAATTACTTCTCAAAGGGTCTGTGGAATTCACTACTCCAGAGTGTGGTGGATGCCAGGGCATTGAGTAAATGTGACAGATTTTTAATAAAGGCTTGAAGGGTTATGAAGAATGGGCAGGAAAGTAGAGTTGATGCTGAGGTGAGATCAGTCATGATGGTTTTGAATGGCAGAGCACGTTCAAGGGGCTGAATTGCCTACTGCTGCTATTAGAACATTGCACAGTACAGGCCCTTTGGCCCAGTGTGCCAAACCTTTAACCTACTGTAAGATCAAACTAACTACCTACCCTTCATTCTACTATCATCCATGTACCTATCCAAGAGTCGCTTAAATGTCCCTAATGTATCTGCTTCTACTACCACCGCTGGCAGTGCATTCCACGCACCCACCACTCTCTGTAAAGAACCTACCTCTGACATCTCCCCAAAACCTTCCTCCAATCACCTTTCAAATTATACCCCCTGGTGATAGCCCTTTCCACCCTGGGGAAAAAGTCTCTGACTATCCACTTTATCTATGCCTCTCATCATCTTGTACCCCTCCATCAAGTTGCGCCTCATCCTTCTTCGCTCCAATGAGAAAAGCCCTAGCTCCCTCAATATTTCTTCATAAGACATGCCCTCCAGTCCAGGCAGCATCCTGGTAAATCTCCTCTGCACCCTCTCTGAAGCTTCCACATACTTCCTATAATGAGGCGACCAGAACTGAACACAATATTCCAAGTGTGGTCAAACCAGGGCCTTATAGAGCTGCAGCATAACCTCGTGGCTCTTAAACCCAATCCCCCTGTTAATGAAAGCCAACACACCATACGCCTTCTGAACAACCCTATCAACTTGGGTGGCAACTTTGAGGGATCTATGGACATGGACCCCAAGATCCCTCTGTTCCTCCACACGACCAAGAATCCTGTCTTTAAGCCTGTATTCTGCATTCAAGTTCGACCTTCCAAAATGAATCACTTCACACATTTCCAGGTTGAACTCCATCTGCCACTCTTCAGCCCAGCTCTGCATCATATCAATGTCCCGTTGCAACCTACAACAGCCTTCCACGCTATCCACCAACCTTTGTGATCGGCAAACTTGCTAACCCAGCCTTCCACTTCCTCATCTAAGTCATTTATAAAATCCACAAAGAGCAGAGGTCCCAGAACAGATCCTTGTGGAACACCACTGGTCACCGAGCTCCAGGCTGGATACTTTCCATCTACTACCACCCTCTGTCTTCTATGGGCCAGCCAATTCTGTATCCAGACAGCCAACTTTCCCTGTATCCCATGCCTCATTTTCTGAATGAGCCTACCATGAGGAACCTCATCAAACGCCTTGCTAAAATCCATATCCTCCACATCCACTGCTCTTTCTTCATCAACGTGTTTTGTCACATCGTCAAAGAATTCAACAAGGCTTGAGGCATGACCTGCCCCTCACAAAGCCATGCTGACTGTCTCTAATCAAACCATGCTTTTCCAAATCATAAATCCTGTCTTGGAATCCTCTCCAATAATTTGCCCATGACTAACGTAAGACTGGTCTATAATTCCCAGGGTTATCCGTATTCCCTTTCTTGAACAAGGGAACAACATTTGCCACCCTCCAATCATCCGGTACTACTCCAGTGGACAATGAAGATGCAAAGATCATCGCCAAAGGCGCAGCAATCTCTTCCCTCGCTTCCCGTAATATCCTTAGGTAAATCCTGTCTGGCCCCGGGGACTTATCTGTCCTCATATCTTTCAGAATTTCCAGCACATCCTCCCTCTTAACCTCAGCCTGTTCCTTGCTGTCCTCACAAACGACCAGGTCTCCCTCACTAATGAATACTGAAGCAAAGTATTCATTTTAGGACCTCCCTTACCTCCAACTCCAGGCAGAAGTTCCCTCCACTATCCCTGATTGGCCCTACCCTCACTCTGGCCACCCTCTTGTTCCTCAAGTGTAGCACGCCTTGGGATTTTCCTTAATCCTACCTGCCCAGACATTTTTCATGTCTCCTTCTAGCTCTCCTAAGTCCATTCTTCAGTTCCTTCCTGGCTACCTTGTAACCCTCTAGAGCCCTGTCTGATCCTTGCTTCCTCAACCTTAAGTAAGCTTCCTTCTTCCTCTTGACTAGCTGTTCCACATCTCTTGTCATCCAAGGTTCCTTAACCCTACCATCCCTTCCCTGCCTCATCTGGATAGGTTTGTTCTGCAGTCACAGCAAGTGCTCCCTAAACAACCTCCACATTTCTGTCGTGCATTTCCCTGAACATCTGTTCTCAATTTATGCTCCCCAGTTCCTGCCTAATAGCATTGTAATTTCCCCCCCCCTCCCCCAATTAAATATTATCCCACCCTGTCTGCTCCTGTCCCTCTCCATGACTATAATAAAGGTCAGGGAGTTATGGTCACCATCACTCAAATGCTCTCCCACTGAGAGATCTGCCACCTGGCCTGATTCTTTGCCAAGCACCAAGTCCAACCTAGTCTCCCCTCTAGTCAGCCTATCTACATCAAGTCAGGAAACCTATTTAATTCCGTTATGTTCTGAGGATGATGCAACCCTCCACAACTAGGCTTCTGGTACATCTCACTCCATCCATCCTCCCTCCCTCAACAGATTCCCCTCACTCAGCACCACTGTGCTCAACAGGGTCCTCGACCAGTGTCAAGCATGTTAGTGGCACTTCTACCCTGCCCCCTTTTGCCTCCTTCCTACTAACATACAAGGGTTACTTTTTGTCCTCCTTTCCACCTCCAGCCTCCATCCAAAGCATTCAACCTTGCCATTACTGCCACATCCAGTGTGATGCCACTACCAAAAGCATATTTCCCCCTCCCCTGTCAGCATTCCTAAGGATCATTCCCTCTGACACCCTGGTCCACTCCTCCATTATCCCAACACTTCCTGTTTTGCACAGCAGCTTCTCATGCAATTGCAGAATGTGACACCTGCCTTTTTTTAAACTTCCCCTCTCTTCACTATCCAATGGCCCAAATACTCCTTTTCAAGTTTAGCAGCAATTTAGACCGACTTGGACATTAAAAGATACAGCCCTGAAACAGGCCCAATGAGTCTGTGCTGACCACAAACCACCTATTTATACTAATCTTACATTAATCCCATATTCCTTAACACATCCCCACCATTCTCCTACCACCTACCTACACTCGGGGAAAATTAGAATTGACCTATCAACCTGTAAGTCTTTGGCTATGGGAGGAAACCAGAGCACCTGGCAGAAATCCACGTCACCAGGAGAACTTACAAAGTCCACACAGGCGGTACCCAGAACTGGACCTGGGTTGCTGGCGCTGTGAGGCGAAGGTGCTAACAACTGTGCCGGCCCAATTTACCTGCACTTTAATGAGTATACCGTATCGGCTGGTTGTCAAGTGCTCACTGGAGACCAAGCGCTGATGCAGTGACTGCTTTGAACAACAGCTTGGCTTTGTGCAAAAGCCTAAGAATTTCCAGTTGCTTTCGATTGCAACAGCACCCCCCCTCATAATCTCATAGCCCAACCTGTCCTGGACTTGCTGTAGTGTTCCAGTGAATATCAACACAAGCTTGAACAGCATCATTGATTTTAGTCACACTACAGCCTGCCATACTGAACATTAATTTCAATGTCAGAGCATCACTGTCCCCCTTTGGTTTGTTACTTGGAAAAAAATAAGGTGCCTGCTCCCTGTGTTTTGTGCTTTAGGTCAGGGCTCTTCATTTGCATCAATTTATATAAAAAAAAAATTTCTACAGTAAGGCTTTGTCTTTTCAGCACACCATTAAGATACTGTTTGGCTTTGCTGCATGACCTAGTCATATATTCTGTGGCCCTGTATCCAATCACCTTGCCTTTATATATTTTTTTCTCTTTCCCTACCCCACTTGACTTGATTCACCTATTAAATTATGAACAATTGAGAGTTCAAATGAAAGGTCACTAATGTGACGTTATTTCTGCTTCTCTCCACAGATGCTTCCGGAGTGCAACATTTCTTTGCTTTTACTTACAGATGGAATTCTGCAGATAAGTAACTGTCCATAACAAATGCTTTCCTTTGAAGAATTGGATTACTTCAAGAACAGATTGATCCATCCTCACTCTTAATTCTGGTACCTGAGATTGCATCTTTGGGCAAGTGTGACTTAAAGGATGTCCTGCACATGAGATGTGCCCAGTCTGCACTGTGCACATCAGACCACTGGCTTTGTCATTCTAAGCTGTTTGTCTTCAAGCCTAAACCCAAAAAACAGGCTTGGAGCTAGATATTAAATGATCATCAAGCCTAAACTGGAACATCCTGACTTCATTGATTCTGTTGTAGAAGAATTCTGGGAACACAGGAAAGCTGCAGTACTAGATACATCAAACTTAAAACAAAAAAAACCGGGGACTGGTTTGATTTAAAAATGACAAGGAAATTTAATTTGTGCTAATAAAACTGTTGGCTCATGCTCATTGGGTTCACAAGCCAAGGGGCAAAAACTGTCTGTCTAAAGTCTGCAGCACCTTTCAATCTAAGTTGAATATCTGAAATGACTGGTGGTTTGCAGGTGGAAAAAAAAACTGAAATTTACACCAAGACTGGCAACTACTTTCCCTGAAGCACTAAAATCTGGTGTTTGACCAGCACACCAAAGGCAAAAGATCTGCACACTGACAAGGAATCAGCAGTGGAAAGCTGGTCTGAGTAGTTTGAAATTCTTTGTGGTCCTAAGTGCGCAGTGCATGATACTGCCATCAATCACAAAACAGCCTTTCAAATAAGTGGATGAGAGCCCAACTCTGCAGTAAACTGCCATCAAGCAGATTGAAAAAGAACAAAGCCCCTGGAGCCAAAATAAAAAAAATCCAGACTGTTCCATTGACAATGGGTTCACCCTTGTGTTTTTATTGCTGGGAAGATTGTGGTGAGAAATTCTGAATGAATGGGCTTCTGCCGACCATTTTGTCTGAGACCATTTTAGAGCCAGTATAGCTTCAGAGCAAACAGGCACCAAAAACATTCAATTGACACTAGTAATTGGAGAGCAAAACAAAGGCCTGTACGTTTTTAACTTGCTGTGCCTGAGAAAGGCATTTGACAGTCAGCAGATGGACTTCAAACTTTTCATATACTTTTGCCCACCCAGATTGCTAGCTTCTGTGAAACAGTTGCATGAAAGTAATCTTCAAGTCCAGCAAAAGTGACCTTCCATCCCCTGTGTATCTCTAATGGTATGGGCTGGCTCCAACCATGTTGACCATCTTTTTTGAGCATAATTCTGCAGCAGGCAATGCCAGAGTTTACGGAGGCTGTTAATGTAAGCAGCTGGACTGGAGCCCTTTTCAAACTGGTCTTCAGGCTCCAATACAAAGACTGTTCTGTGCAATTTTCAGTCATTTCACAGCACTTTGTTTGCCCACAGTCAAATACAACACTTTTTTTTTTTTTGGAGCCAGCACAACTGTCGGTGAAGGAGCAATCTAAGCAGAATACAGATAGCCAAACATTGTCAGAGTTAACCAAGCTGAAGGCTTTAAAGGAATTTACTGATTTGGGGAGCACCCTGTAGTTTGATGCCAGCATTGTCTATGATTAAATAAGTTAGACTAGGAAATAAAGAAAAAAAATTTGGCAGCCTTAACCTGTGGACAGAAGGGGACAAATCCATTGTCCTTGCTGCTCATGTGGCTGGTAGTAATGTGTTCTGTAATGCTGTCTGTGTACACCTTGAAGAGCACTCCCATCACTGCCTTGGCGGGTTCTGAGTGTGGCGAGGGTTCTGAGTGTGGCGAGGGTTCTGAGTGTGGCGAGGGTTCTGAGTGTGGCGAGGGTTCTGAGTGTGGCGAGGGTTCTGAGTGTGGCGAGGGTTCTGAGTGTGGCGAGGGTTCTGAGTGTGGCGAGGGTTCTGAGTGTGGCGAGGGTTCTGAGTGTGGCGAGGGTTCTGAGTGTGGCGAGGGTTCTGAGTGTGGCGAGGGTTCTGAGTGTGGCGAGGGTTCTGAGTGTGGCGAGGGTTCTGAGTGTGGCGAGGGTTCTGAGTGTGGCGAGGGTTCTGAGTGTGGCGAGGGTTCTGAGTGTGGCGAGGGTTCTGAGTGTGGCGAGGGTTCTGAGTGTGGCGAGGGTTCTGAGTGTGGCGAGGGTTCTGAGTGTGGCGAGGGTTCTGAGTGTGGCGAGGGTTCTGAGTGTGGCGAGGGTTCTGAGTGTGGCGAGGGTTCTGAGTGTGGCGAGGGTTCTGAGTGTGGCGAGGGTTCTGAGTGTGGCGAGGGTTCTGAGTGTGGCGAGGGTTCTGAGTGTGGCGAGGGTTCTGAGTGTGGCGAGGGTTCTGAGTGTGGCGAGGGTTCTGAGTGTGGCGAGGGTTCTGAGTGTGGCGAGGGTTCTGAGTGTGGCGAGGGTTCTGAGTGTGGCGAGGGTTCTGAGTGTGGCGAGGGTTCTGAGTGTGGCGAGGGTTCTGAGTGTGGCGAGGGTTCTGAGTGTGGCGAGGGTTCTGAGTGTGGCGAGGGTTCTGAGTGTGGCGAGGGTTCTGAGTGTGGCGAGGGTTCTGAGTGTGGCGAGGGTTCTGAGTGTGGCGAGGGTTCTGAGTGTGGCGAGGGTTCTGAGTGTGGCGAGGGTTCTGAGTGTGGCGAGGTTCTGAGTGTGGCGAGGGTTCTGAGTGTGGCGAGGGTTCTGAGTGTGGCGAGGGTTCTGAGTGTGGCGAGGGTTCTGAGTGTGGCGAGGCGAGGGTTCTGAGTGTGGCGAGGGTTCTGAGTGTGGCGAGGGTTCTGAGTGTGGCGAGGGTTCTGAGTGTGGCGAGGGTTCTGAGTGTGGCGAGGGTTCTGAGTGTGGCGAGGGTTCTGAGTGTGGCGAGGGTTCTGAGTGTGGCGAGGGTTCTGAGTGTGGCGAGGGTTCTGAGTGTGGCGAGGGTTCTGAGTGTGGCGAGGGTTCTGAGTGTGGCGAGGGTTCTGAGTGTGGCGAGGGTTCTGAGTGTGGCGAGGGTTCTGAGTGTGGCGAGGGTTCTGAGTGTGGCGAGGGTTCTGAGTGTGGCGAGGGTTCTGAGTGTGGCGAGGGTTCTGAGTGTGGCGAGGGTTCTGAGTGTGGCGAGGGTTCTGAGTGTGGCGAGGGTTCTGAGTGTGGCGAGGGTTCTGAGTGTGGCGAGGGTTCTGAGTGTGGCGAGGGTTCTGAGTGTGGCGAGGGTTCTGAGTGTGGCGAGGGTTCTGAGTGTGGCGAGGGTTCTGAGTGTGGCGAGGGTTCTGAGTGTGGCGAGGGTTCTGAGTGTGGCGAGGGTTCTGAGTGTGGCGAGGGTTCTGAGTGTGGCGAGGGTTCTGAGTGTGGCGAGGGTTCTGAGTGTGGCGAGGGTTCTGAGTGTGGCGAGGGTTCTGAGTGTGGCGAGGGTTCTGAGTGTGGCGAGGGTTCTGAGTGTGGCGAGGGTTCTGAGTGTGGCGAGGGTTCTGAGTGTGGCGAGGGTTCTGAGTGTGGCGAGGGTTCTGAGTGTGGCGAGGGTTCTGAGTGTGGCGAGGGTTCTGAGTGTGGCGAGGGTTCTGAGTGTGGCGAGGGTTCTGAGTGTGGCGAGGGTTCTGAGTGTGGCGAGGGTTCTGAGTGTGGCGAGGGTTCTGAGTGTGGCGAGGGTTCTGAGTGTGGCGAGGGTTCTGAGTGTGGCGAGGGTTCTGAGTGTGGCGAGGGGTTCTGAGTGTGGCGAGGGTTCTGAGTGTGGCGAGGGTTCTGAGTGTGGCGAGGGTTCTGAGTGTGGCGAGGGTTCTGAGTGTGGCGAGGGTTCTGAGTGTGGCGAGGGTTCTGAGTGTGGCGAGGGTTCTGAGTGTGGCGAGGGTTCTGAGTGTGGCGAGGGTTCTGAGTGTGGCGAGGGTTCTGAGTGTGGCGAGGGTTCTGAGTGTGGCGAGGGTTCTGAGTGTGGCGAGGGTTCTGAGTGTGGCGAGGGTTCTGAGTGTGGCGAGGGTTCTGAGTGTGGCGAGGGTTCTGAGTGTGGCGAGGGTTCTGAGTGTGGCGAGGGTTCTGAGTGTGGCGAGGGTTCTGAGTGTGGCGAGGGTTCTGAGTGTGGCGAGGGTTCTGAGTGTGGCGAGGGTTCTGAGTGTGGCGAGGGTTCTGAGTGTGGCGAGGGTTCTGAGTGTGGCGAGGGTTCTGAGTGTGGCGAGGGTTCTGAGTGTGGCGAGGGTTCTGAGTGTGGCGAGGGTTCTGAGTGTGGCGAGGGTTCTGAGTGTGGCGAGGGTTCTGAGTGTGGCGAGGGTTCTGAGTGTGGCGAGGGTTCTGAGTGTGGCGAGGGTTCTGAGTGTGGCGAGGGTTCTGAGTGTGGCGAGGTTCTGAGTGTGGCGAGGGTTCTGAGTGTGGCGAGGGTTCTGAGTGTGGCGAGGGTTCTGAGTGTGGCGAGGGTTCTGAGTGTGGCGAGGGTTCTGAGTGTGGCGAGGGTTCTGAGTGTGGCGAGGGTTCTGAGTGTGGCGAGGGTTCTGAGTGTGGCGAGGGTTCTGAGTGTGGCGAGGGTTCTGAGTGTGGCGAGGGTTCTGAGTGTGGCGAGGGTTCTGAGTGTGGCGAGGGTTCTGAGTGTGGCGAGGGTTCTGAGTGTGGCGAGGGTTCTGAGTGTGGCGAGGGTTCTGAGTGTGGCGAGGGTTCTGAGTGTGGCGAGGGTTCTGAGTGTGGCGAGGGTTCTGAGTGTGGCGAGGGTTCTGAGTGTGGCGAGGGTTCTGAGTGTGGCGAGGGTTCTGAGTGTGGCGAGGGTTCTGAGTGTGGCGAGGGTTCTGAGTGTGGCGAGGGTTCTGAGTGTGGCGAGGGTTCTGAGTGTGGCGAGGGTTCTGAGTGTGGCGAGGGTTCTGAGTGTGGCGAGGGTTCTGAGTGTGGCGAGGGTTCTGAGTGTGGCGAGGGTTCTGAGTGTGGCGAGGGTTCTGAGTGTGGCGAGGGTTCTGAGTGTGGCGAGGGTTCTGAGTGTGGCGAGGGTTCTGAGTGTGGCGAGGGTTCTGAGTGTGGCGAGGGTTCTGAGTGTGGCGAGGGTTCTGAGTGTGGCGAGGGTTCTGAGTGTGGCGAGGGTTCTGAGTGTGGCGAGGGTTCTGAGTGTGGCGAGGGTTCTGAGTGTGGCGAGGGTTCTGAGTGTGGCGAGGGTTCTGAGTGTGGCGAGGGTTCTGAGTGTGGCGAGGGTTCTGAGTGTGGCGAGGGTTCTGAGTGTGGCGAGGGTTCTGAGTGTGGCGAGGGTTCTGAGTGTGGCGAGGGTTCTGAGTGTGGCGAGGGTTCTGAGTGTGGCGAGGGTTCTGAGTGTGGCGAGGGTTCTGAGTGTGGCGAGGGTTCTGAGTGTGGCGAGGGTTCTGAGTGTGGCGAGGGTTCTGAGTGTGGCGAGGGTTCTGAGTGTGGCGAGGGTTCTGAGTGTGGCGAGGGTTCTGAGTGTGGCGAGGGTTCTGAGTGTGGCGAGGGTTCTGAGTGTGGCGAGGGTTCTGAGTGTGGCGAGGGTTCTGAGTGTGGCGAGGGTTCTGAGTGTGGCGAGGGTTCTGAGTGTGGCGAGGGTTCTGAGTGTGGCGAGGGTTCTGAGTGTGGCGAGGGTTCTGAGTGTGGCGAGGGTTCTGAGTGTGGCGAGGGTTCTGAGTGTGGCGAGGGTTCTGAGTGTGGCGAGGGTTCTGAGTGTGGCGAGGGTTCTGAGTGTGGCGAGGGTTCTGAGTGTGGCGAGGGTTCTGAGTGTGGCGAGGGTTCTGAGTGTGGCGAGGGTTCTGAGTGTGGCGAGGGTTCTGAGTGTGGCGAGGGTTCTGAGTGTGGCGAGGGTTCTGAGTGTGGCGAGGGTTCTGAGTGTGGCGAGGGTTCTGAGTGTGGCGAGGGTTCTGAGTGTGGCGAGGGTTCTGAGTGTGGCGAGGGTTCTGAGTGTGGCGAGGGTTCTGAGTGTGGCGAGGGTTCTGAGTGTGGCGAGGGTTCTGAGTGTGGCGAGGGTTCTGAGTGTGGCGAGGGTTCTGAGTGTGGCGAGGGTTCTGAGTGTGGCGAGGGTTCTGAGTGTGGCGAGGGTTCTGAGTGTGGCGAGGGTTCTGAGTGTGGCGAGGGTTCTGAGTGTGGCGAGGGTTCTGAGTGTGGCGAGGGTTCTGAGTGTGGCGAGGGTTCTGAGTGTGGCGAGGGTTCTGAGTGTGGCGAGGGTTCTGAGTGTGGCGAGGGTTCTGAGTGTGGCGAGGGTTCTGAGTGTGGCGAGGGTTCTGAGTGTGGCGAGGGTTCTGAGTGTGGCGAGGGTTCTGAGTGTGGCGAGGGTTCTGAGTGTGGCGAGGGTTCTGAGTGTGGCGAGGGTTCTGAGTGTGGCGAGGGTTCTGAGTGTGGCGAGGGTTCTGAGTGTGGCGAGGGTTCTGAGTGTGGCGAGGGTTCTGAGTGTGGCGAGGGTTCTGAGTGTGGCGAGGGTTCTGAGTGTGGCGAGGGTTCTGAGTGTGGCGAGGGTTCTGAGTGTGGCGAGGGTTCTGAGTGTGGCGAGGGTTCTGAGTGTGGCGAGGGTTCTGAGTGTGGCGAGGGTTCTGAGTGTGGCGAGGGTTCTGAGTGTGGCGAGGGTTCTGAGTGTGGCGAGGGTTCTGAGTGTGGCGAGGGTTCTGAGTGTGGCGAGGGTTCTGAGTGTGGCGAGGGTTCTGAGTGTGGCGAGGGTTCTGAGTGTGGCGAGGGTTCTGAGTGTGGCGAGGGTTCTGAGTGTGGCGAGGGTTCTGAGTGTGGCGAGGGTTCTGAGTGTGGCGAGGGTTCTGAGTGTGGCGAGGGTTCTGAGTGTGGCGAGGGTTCTGAGTGTGGCGAGGGTTCTGAGTGTGGCGAGGGTTCTGAGTGTGGCGAGGGTTCTGAGTGTGGCGAGGGTTCTGAGTGTGGCGAGGGTTCTGAGTGTGGCGAGGGTTCTGAGTGTGGCGAGGGTTCTGAGTGTGGCGAGGGTTCTGAGTGTGGCGAGGGTTCTGAGTGTGGCGAGGGTTCTGAGTGTGGCGAGGGTTCTGAGTGTGGCGAGGGTTCTGAGTGTGGCGAGGGTTCTGAGTGTGGCGAGGGTTCTGAGTGTGGCGAGGGTTCTGAGTGTGGCGAGGGTTCTGAGTGTGGCGAGGGTTCTGAGTGTGGCGAGGGTTCTGAGTGTGGCGAGGGTTCTGAGTGTGGCGAGGGTTCTGAGTGTGGCGAGGGTTCTGAGTGTGGCGAGGGTTCTGAGTGTGGCGAGGGTTCTGAGTGTGGCGAGGGTTCTGAGTGTGGCGAGGGTTCTGAGTGTGGCGAGGGTTCTGAGTGTGGCGAGGGTTCTGAGTGTGGCGAGGGTTCTGAGTGTGGCGAGGGTTCTGAGTGTGGCGAGGGTTCTGAGTGTGGCGAGGGTTCTGAGTGTGGCGAGGGTTCTGAGTGTGGCGAGGGTTCTGAGTGTGGCGAGGGTTCTGAGTGTGGCGAGGGTTCTGAGTGTGGCGAGGGTTCTGAGTGTGGCGAGGGTTCTGAGTGTGGCGAGGGTTCTGAGTGTGGCGAGGGTTCTGAGTGTGGCGAGGGTTCTGAGTGTGGCGAGGGTTCTGAGTGTGGCGAGGGTTCTGAGTGTGGCGAGGGTTCTGAGTGTGGCGAGGGTTCTGAGTGTGGCGAGGGTTCTGAGTGTGGCGAGGGTTCTGAGTGTGGCGAGGGTTCTGAGTGTGGCGAGGGTTCTGAGTGTGGCGAGGGTTCTGAGTGTGGCGAGGGTTCTGAGTGTGGCGAGGGTTCTGAGTGTGGCGAGGGTTCTGAGTGTGGCGAGGGTTCTGAGTGTGGCGAGGGTTCTGAGTGTGGCGAGGGTTCTGAGTGTGGCGAGGGTTCTGAGTGTGGCGAGGGTTCTGAGTGTGGCGAGGGTTCTGAGTGTGGCGAGGGTTCTGAGTGTGGCGAGGGTTCTGAGTGTGGCGAGGGTTCTGAGTGTGGCGAGGGTTCTGAGTGTGGCGAGGGTTCTGAGTGTGGCGAGGGTTCTGAGTGTGGCGAGGGTTCTGAGTGTGGCGAGGGTTCTGAGTGTGGCGAGGGTTCTGAGTGTGGCGAGGGTTCTGAGTGTGGCGAGGGTTCTGAGTGTGGCGAGGGTTCTGAGTGTGGCGAGGGTTCTGAGTGTGGCGAGGGTTCTGAGTGTGGCGAGGGTTCTGAGTGTGGCGAGGGTTCTGAGTGTGGCGAGGGTTCTGAGTGTGGCGAGGGTTCTGAGTGTGGCGAGGGTTCTGAGTGTGGCGAGGGTTCTGAGTGTGGCGAGGGTTCTGAGTGTGGCGAGGGTTCTGAGTGTGGCGAGGGTTCTGAGTGTGGCGAGGGTTCTGAGTGTGGCGAGGGTTCTGAGTGTGGCGAGGGTTCTGAGTGTGGCGAGGGTTCTGAGTGTGGCGAGGGTTCTGAGTGTGGCGAGGGTTCTGAGTGTGGCGAGGGTTCTGAGTGTGGCGAGGGTTCTGAGTGTGGCGAGGGTTCTGAGTGTGGCGAGGGTTCTGAGTGTGGCGAGGGTTCTGAGTGTGGCGAGGGTTCTGAGTGTGGCGAGGGTTCTGAGTGTGGCGAGGGTTCTGAGTGTGGCGAGGGTTCTGAGTGTGGCGAGGGTTCTGAGTGTGGCGAGGGTTCTGAGTGTGGCGAGGGTTCTGAGTGTGGCGAGGGTTCTGAGTGTGGCGAGGGTTCTGAGTGTGGCGAGGGTTCTGAGTGTGGCGAGGGTTCTGAGTGTGGCGAGGGTTCTGAGTGTGGCGAGGGTTCTGAGTGTGGCGAGGGTTCTGAGTGTGGCGAGGGTTCTGTGTGTGGCGAGGGTTCTGAGTGTGGCGAGGGTTCTGAGTGTGGCGAGGGTTCTGAGTGTGGCGAGGGTTCTGAGTGTGGCGAGGGTTCTGAGTGTGGCGAGGGTTCTGAGTGTGGCGAGGGTTCTGAGTGTGGCGAGGGTTCTGAGTGTGGCGAGGGTTCTGAGTGTGGCGAGGGTTCTGAGTGTGGCGAGGGTTCTGAGTGTGGCGAGGGTTCTGAGTGTGGCGAGGGTTCTGAGTGTGGCGAGGGTTCTGAGTGTGGCGAGGGTTCTGAGTGTGGCGAGGGTTCTGAGTGTGGCGAGGGTTCTGAGTGTGGCGAGGGTTCTGAGTGTGGCGAGGGTTCTGAGTGTGGCGAGGGTTCTGAGTGTGGCGAGGGTTCTGAGTGTGGCGAGGGTTCTGAGTGTGGCGAGGGTTCTGAGTGTGGCGAGGGTTCTGAGTGTGGCGAGGGTTCTGAGTGTGGCGAGGGTTCTGAGTGTGGCGAGGGTTCTGAGTGTGGCGAGGGTTCTGAGTGTGGCGAGGGTTCTGAGTGTGGCGAGGGTTCTGAGTGTGGCGAGGGTTCTGAGTGTGGCGAGGGTTCTGAGTGTGGCGAGGGTTCTGAGTGTGGCGAGGGTTCTGAGTGTGGCGAGGGTTCTGAGTGTGGCGAGGGTTCTGAGTGTGGCGAGGGTTCTGAGTGTGGCGAGGGTTCTGAGTGTGGCGAGGGTTCTGAGTGTGGCGAGGGTTCTGAGTGTGGCGAGGGTTCTGAGTGTGGCGAGGGTTCTGAGTGTGGCGAGGGTTCTGAGTGTGGCGAGGGTTCTGAGTGTGGCGAGGGTTCTGAGTGTGGCGAGGGTTCTGAGTGTGGCGAGGGTTCTGAGTGTGGCGAGGGTTCTGAGTGTGGCGAGGGTTCTGAGTGTGGCGAGGGTTCTGAGTGTGGCGAGGGTTCTGAGTGTGGCGAGGGTTCTGAGTGTGGCGAGGGTTCTGAGTGTGGCGAGGGTTCTGAGTGTGGCGAGGGTTCTGAGTGTGGCGAGGGTTCTGAGTGTGGCGAGGGTTCTGAGTGTGGCGAGGGTTCTGAGTGTGGCGAGGGTTCTGAGTGTGGCGAGGGTTCTGAGTGTGGCGAGGGTTCTGAGTGTGGCGAGGGTTCTGAGTGTGGCGAGGGTTCTGAGTGTGGCGAGGGTTCTGAGTGTGGCGAGGGTTCTGAGTGTGGCGAGGGTTCTGAGTGTGGCGAGGGTTCTGAGTGTGGCGAGGGTTCTGAGTGTGGCGAGGGTTCTGAGTGTGGCGAGGGTTCTGAGTGTGGCGAGGGTTCTGAGTGTGGCGAGGGTTCTGAGTGTGGCGAGGGTTCTGAGTGTGGCGAGGGTTCTGAGTGTGGCGAGGGTTCTGAGTGTGGCGAGGGTTCTGATGTGTGGCGAGGGTTCTGAGTGTGGCGAGGGTTCTGAGTGTGGCGAGGGTTCTGAGTGTGGCGAGGGTTCTGAGTGTGGCGAGGGTTCTGAGTGTGGCGAGGGTTCTGAGTGTGGCGAGGGTGGTCTGAGTGTGGCGAGGGTTCTGAGTGTGGCGAGGGTTCTGAGTGTGGCGAGGGTTCTGAGTGTGGCGAGGGTTCTGAGTGTGGCGAGGGTTCTGAGTGTGGCGAGGGTTCTGAGTGTGGCGAGGGTTCTGAGTGTGGCGAGGGTTCTGAGTGTGGCGAGGGTTCTGAGTGTGGCGAGGGTTCTGAGTGTGGCGAGGGTTCTGAGTGTGGCGAGGGTTCTGAGTGTGGCGAGGGTTCTGAGTGTGGCGAGGGTTCTGAGTGTGGCGAGGGTTCTGAGTGTGGCGAGGGTTCTGAGTGTGGCGAGGGTTCTGAGTGTGGCGAGGGTTCTGAGTGTGGCGAGGGTTCTGAGTGTGGCGAGGGTTCTGAGTGTGGCGAGGGTTCTGAGTGTGGCGAGGGTTCTGAGTGTGGCGAGGGTTCTGAGTGTGGCGAGGGTTCTGAGTGTGGCGAGGGTTCTGAGTGTGGCGAGGGTTCTGAGTGTGGCGAGGGTTCTGAGTGTGGCGAGGGTTCTGAGTGTGGCGAGGGTTCTGAGTGTGGCGAGGGTTCTGAGTGTGGCGAGGGTTCTGAGTGTGGCGAGGGTTCTGAGTGTGGCGAGGGTTCTGAGTGTGGCGAGGGTTCTGAGTGTGGCGAGGGTTCTGAGTGTGGCGAGGGTTCTGAGTGTGGCGAGGGTTCTGAGTGTGGCGAGGGTTCTGAGTGTGGCGAGGGTTCTGAGTGTGGCGAGGGTTCTGAGTGTGGCGAGGGTTCTGAGTGTGGCGAGGGTTCTGAGTGTGGCGAGGGTTCTGAGTGTGGCGAGGGTTCTGAGTGTGGCGAGGGTTCTGAGTGTGGCGAGGGTTCTGAGTGTGGCGAGGGTTCTGAGTGTGGCGAGGGTTCTGAGTGTGGCGAGGGTTCTGAGTGTGGCGAGGGTTCTGAGTGTGGCGAGGGTTCTGAGTGTGGCGAGGGTTCTGAGTGTGGCGAGGGTTCTGAGTGTGGCGAGGGTTCTGAGTGTGGCGAGGGTTCTGAGTGTGGCGAGGGTTCTGAGTGTGGCGAGGGTTCTGAGTGTGGCGAGGGTTCTGAGTGTGGCGAGGGTTCTGAGTGTGGCGAGGGTTCTGAGTGTGGCGAGGGTTCTGAGTGTGGCGAGGGTTCTGAGTGTGGCGAGGGTTCTGAGTGTGGCGAGGGTTCTGAGTGTGGCGAGGGTTCTGAGTGTGGCGAGGGTTCTGAGTGTGGCGAGGGTTCTGAGTGTGGCGAGGGTTCTGAGTGTGGCGAGGGTTCTGAGTGTGGCGAGGGTTCTGAGTGTGGCGAGGGTTCTGAGTGTGGCGAGGGTTCTGAGTGTGGCGAGGGTTCTGAGTGTGGCGAGGGTTCTGAGTGTGGCGAGGGTTCTGAGTGTGGCGAGGGTTCTGAGTGTGGCGAGGGTTCTGAGTGTGGCGAGGGTTCTGAGTGTGGCGAGGGTTCTGAGTGTGGCGAGGGTTCTGAGTGTGGCGAGGGTTCTGAGTGTGGCGAGGGTTCTGAGTGTGGCGAGGGTTCTGAGTGTGGCGAGGGTTCTGAGTGTGGCGAGGGTTCTGAGTGTGGCGAGGGTTCTGAGTGTGGCGAGGGTTCTGAGTGTGGCGAGGGTTCTGAGTGTGGCGAGGGTTCTGAGTGTGGCGAGGGTTCTGAGTGTGGCGAGGGTTCTGAGTGTGGCGAGGGTTCTGAGTGTGGCGAGGGTTCTGAGTGTGGCGAGGGTTCTGAGTGTGGCGAGGGTTCTGAGTGTGGCGAGGGTTCTGAGTGTGGCGAGGGTTCTGAGTGTGGCGAGGGTTCTGAGTGTGGCGAGGGTTCTGAGTGTGGCGAGGGTTCTGAGTGTGGCGAGGGTTCTGAGTGTGGCGAGGGTTCTGAGTGTGGCGAGGGTTCTGAGTGTGGCGAGGGTTCTGAGTGTGGCGAGGGTTCTGAGTGTGGCGAGGGTTCTGAGTGTGGCGAGGGTTCTGAGTGTGGCGAGGGTTCTGAGTGTGGCGAGGGTTCTGAGTGTGGCGAGGGTTCTGAGTGTGGCGAGGGTTCTGAGTGTGGCGAGGGTTCTGAGTGTGGCGAGGGTTCTGAGTGTGGCGAGGGTTCTGAGTGTGGCGAGGGTTCTGAGTGTGGCGAGGGTTCTGAGTGTGGCGAGGGTTCTGAGTGTGGCGAGGGTTCTGAGTGTGGCGAGGGTTCTGAGTGTGGCGAGGGTTCTGAGTGTGGCGAGGGTTCTGAGTGTGGCGAGGGTTCTGAGTGTGGCGAGGGTTCTGAGTGTGGCGAGGGTTCTGAGTGTGGCGAGGGTTCTGAGTGTGGCGAGGGTTCTGAGTGTGGCGAGGGTTCTGAGTGTGGCGAGGGTTCTGAGTGTGGCGAGGGTTCTGAGTGTGGCGAGGGTTCTGAGTGTGGCGAGGGTTCTGAGTGTGGCGAGGGTTCTGAGTGTGGCGAGGGTTCTGAGTGTGGCGAGGGTTCTGAGTGTGGCGAGGGTTCTGAGTGTGGCGAGGGTTCTGAGTGTGGCGAGGGTTCTGAGTGTGGCGAGGGTTCTGAGTGTGGCGAGGGTTCTGAGTGTGGCGAGGGTTCTGAGTGTGGCGAGGGTTCTGAGTGTGGCGAGGGTTCTGAGTGTGGCGAGGGTTCTGAGTGTGGCGAGGGTTCTGAGTGTGGCGAGGGTTCTGAGTGTGGCGAGGGTTCTGAGTGTGGCGAGGGTTCTGAGTGTGGCGAGGGTTCTGAGTGTGGCGAGGGTTCTGAGTGTGGCGAGGGTTCTGAGTGTGGCGAGGGTTCTGAGTGTGGCGAGGGTTCTGAGTGTGGCGAGGGTTCTGAGTGTGGCGAGGGTTCTGAGTGTGGCGAGGGTTCTGAGTGTGGCGAGGGTTCTGAGTGTGGCGAGGGTTCTGAGTGTGGCGAGGGTTCTGAGTGTGGCGAGGGTTCTGAGTGTGGCGAGGGTTCTGAGTGTGGCGAGGGTTCTGAGTGTGGCGAGGGTTCTGAGTGTGGCGAGGGTTCTGAGTGTGGCGAGGGTTCTGAGTGTGGCGAGGGTTCTGAGTGTGGCGAGGGTTCTGAGTGTGGCGAGGGTTCTGAGTGTGGCGAGGGTTCTGAGTGTGGCGAGGGTTCTGAGTGTGGCGAGGGTTCTGAGTGTGGCGAGGGTTCTGAGTGTGGCGAGGGTTCTGAGTGTGGCGAGGGTTCTGAGTGTGGCGAGGGTTCTGAGTGTGGCGAGGGTTCTGAGTGTGGCGAGGGTTCTGAGTGTGGCGAGGGTTCTGAGTGTGGCGAGGGTTCTGAGTGTGGCGAGGGTTCTGAGTGTGGCGAGGGTTCTGAGTGTGGCGAGGGTTCTGAGTGTGGCGAGGGTTCTGAGTGTGGCGAGGGTTCTGAGTGTGGCGAGGGTTCTGAGTGTGGCGAGGGTTCTGAGTGTGGCGAGGGTTCTGAGTGTGGCGAGGGTTCTGAGTGTGGCGAGGGTTCTGAGTGTGGCGAGGGTTCTGAGTGTGGCGAGGGTTCTGAGTGTGGCGAGGGTTCTGAGTGTGGCGAGGGTTCTGAGTGTGGCGAGGGTTCTGAGTGTGGCGAGGGTTCTGAGTGTGGCGAGGGTTCTGAGTGTGGCGAGGGTTCTGAGTGTGGCGAGGGTTCTGAGTGTGGCGAGGGTTCTGAGTGTGGCGAGGGTTCTGAGTGTGGCGAGGGTTCTGAGTGTGGCGAGGGTTCTGAGTGTGGCGAGGGTTCTGAGTGTGGCGAGGGTTCTGAGTGTGGCGAGGGTTCTGAGTGTGGCGAGGGTTCTGAGTGTGGCGAGGGTTCTGAGTGTGGCGAGGGTTCTGAGTGTGGCGAGGGTTCTGAGTGTGGCGAGGGTTCTGAGTGTGGCGAGGGTTCTGAGTGTGGCGAGGGTTCTGAGTGTGGCGAGGGTTCTGAGTGTGGCGAGGGTTCTGAGTGTGGCGAGGGTTCTGAGTGTGGCGAGGGTTCTGAGTGTGGCGAGGGTTCTGAGTGTGGCGAGGGTTCTGAGTGTGGCGAGGGTTCTGAGTGTGGCGAGGGTTCTGAGTGTGGCGAGGGTTCTGAGTGTGGCGAGGGTTCTGAGTGTGGCGAGGGTTCTGAGTGTGGCGAGGGTTCTGAGTGTGGCGAGGGTTCTGAGTGTGGCGAGGGTTCTGAGTGTGGCGAGGGTTCTGAGTGTGGCGAGGGTTCTGAGTGTGGCGAGGGTTCTGAGTGTGGCGAGGGTTCTGAGTGTGGCGAGGGTTCTGAGTGTGGCGAGGGTTCTGAGTGTGGCGAGGGTTCTGAGTGTGGCGAGGGTTCTGAGTGTGGCGAGGGTTCTGAGTGTGGCGAGGGTTCTGAGTGTGGCGAGGGTTCTGAGTGTGGCGAGGGTTCTGAGTGTGGCGAGGGTTCTGAGTGTGGCGAGGGTTCTGAGTGTGGCGAGGGTTCTGAGTGTGGCGAGGGTTCTGAGTGTGGCGAGGGTTCTGAGTGTGGCGAGGGTTCTGAGTGTGGCGAGGGTTCTGAGTGTGGCGAGGGTTCTGAGTGTGGCGAGGGTTCTGAGTGTGGCGAGGGTTCTGAGTGTGGCGAGGGTTCTGAGTGTGGCGAGGGTTCTGAGTGTGGCGAGGGTTCTGAGTGTGGCGAGGGTTCTGAGTGTGGCGAGGGTTCTGAGTGTGGCGAGGGTTCTGAGTGTGGCGAGGGTTCTGAGTGTGGCGAGGGTTCTGAGTGTGGCGAGGGTTCTGAGTGTGGCGAGGGTTCTGAGTGTGGCGAGGGTTCTGAGTGTGGCGAGGGTTCTGAGTGTGGCGAGGGTTCTGAGTGTGGCGAGGGTTCTGAGTGTGGCGAGGGTTCTGAGTGTGGCGAGGGTTCTGAGTGTGGCGAGGGTTCTGAGTGTGGCGAGGGTTCTGAGTGTGGCGAGGGTTCTGAGTGTGGCGAGGGTTCTGAGTGTGGCGAGGGTTCTGAGTGTGGCGAGGGTTCTGAGTGTGGCGAGGGTTCTGAGTGTGGCGAGGGTTCTGAGTGTGGCGAGGGTTCTGAGTGTGGCGAGGGTTCTGAGTGTGGCGAGGGTTCTGAGTGTGGCGAGGGTTCTGAGTGTGGCGAGGGTTCTGAGTGTGGCGAGGGTTCTGAGTGTGGCGAGGGTTCTGAGTGTGGCGAGGGTTCTGAGTGTGGCGAGGGTTCTGAGTGTGGCGAGGGTTCTGAGTGTGGCGAGGGTTCTGAGTGTGGCGAGGGTTCTGAGTGTGGCGAGGGTTCTGAGTGTGGCGAGGGTTCTGAGTGTGGCGAGGGTTCTGAGTGTGGCGAGGGTTCTGAGTGTGGCGAGGGTTCTGAGTGTGGCGAGGGTTCTGAGTGTGGCGAGGGTTCTGAGTGTGGCGAGGGTTCTGAGTGTGGCGAGGGTTCTGAGTGTGGCGAGGGTTCTGAGTGTGGCGAGGGTTCTGAGTGTGGCGAGGGTTCTGAGTGTGGCGAGGGTTCTGAGTGTGGCGAGGGTTCTGAGTGTGGCGAGGGTTCTGAGTGTGGCGAGGGTTCTGAGTGTGGCGAGGGTTCTGAGTGTGGCGAGGGTTCTGAGTGTGGCGAGGGTTCTGAGTGTGGCGAGGGTTCTGAGTGTGGCGAGGGTTCTGAGTGTGGCGAGGGTTCTGAGTGTGGCGAGGGTTCTGAGTGTGGCGAGGGTTCTGAGTGTGGCGAGGGTTCTGAGTGTGGCGAGGGTTCTGAGTGTGGCGAGGGTTCTGAGTGTGGCGAGGGTTCTGAGTGTGGCGAGGGTTCTGAGTGTGGCGAGGGTTCTGAGTGTGGCGAGGGTTCTGAGTGTGGCGAGGGTTCTGAGTGTGGCGAGGGTTCTGAGTGTGGCGAGGGTTCTGAGTGTGGCGAGGGTTCTGAGTGTGGCGAGGGTTCTGAGTGTGGCGAGGGTTCT